>NW_028132927.1:0-171725 GCF_964374135.1 Grampus griseus | reverse complement strand
ACCCGTCCCCTAATCCTAACCCGTACGCTGACACTAACCTGCGCCCTCACACGTACGCTCCCCCTAAAGCGTTGTCGTACCCTCACCTGGACCCTAAACCGTCCCCGTCCCCTAACCCTAACCCTAGCCCGAACCCTAACCCTAACCCTTCCCCGAAGCCTGACCCTCTACCCGTCCCCTAATCCTAACCCGTACGTTGACACTAACCCGCGCCCTCACACGTACGCTCCCCCTAAAGCGTTGTCGTACCCTCACCTGGACCCTAAACCGTCCCCGTCCCCTAACCCTAACCCTAGCCCGAACCCTAACCCTAACCCTTCCCCGAAGCCTGACCCTCACCCGTCCCCTAATCCTAACCCGTACGCTGACACTAACCCGCGCCCTCACACGTACGCTCCCCCTAAAGCGTTGTCGTACCCTCACCTGGACCCTAAACCGTCCCCGTCCCCTAACCCTAACCCTAGCCCGAACCCTAACCCTAACCCTTCCCCGAAGCCTGACCCTCACCCGTCCCCTAATCCTAAACCGTACGCTGACACTAACCCGCGCCCTCACACGTACGCTCCCCCTAAAGCGTTGTCGTACCCTCACCTGGACCCTAAACCGTCCCCGTCCCCTAACCCTAACCCTAGCCCGAACCCTAACCCTAACCCTTCCCCGAAGCCTGACCCTCACCCGTCCCCTAATCCTAACCCGTACGCTGACACTAACCCGCGCCCTCACACATACGCTCCCCCTAAAGTGTTGTCGTACCCTCACCTGGACCCTAAACCGTCCCCGTCCCCTAACCCTAACCCTAGCCCGAACCCTAACCCTAACCCTTCCCCGAAGCCTGACCCTCACCCGTCCCCTAATCCTAACCCGTACGCTGACACTAACCCGCGCCCTCACACGTACGCTCCCCCTAAAGCGTTGTCGTACCCTCACCTGGACCCTAAACCGTCCCCGTCCCCTAACCCTAACCCTAGCCCGAACCCTAACCCTAACTCTTCCCCGAAGCCTGACCCTCACCAGTCCCCTAATCCTAACCCGTACGCTGACACTAACCCGCGCCCTCACACGTACGCTCCCCCTAAAGCGTTGTCATACCCTCACCTGGACCCTAAACCGTCCCCGTCCCCTAACCCTAACCCTAGCCCGAACCCTAACCCTAACCCTTCCCCGAAGCCTGACCCTCACCCGTCCCCTAATCCTAACCCGTACGCTGACACTAACCCGCGCCCTCACACGTACGCTCCCTCTAAAGCGTTGTCGTACCCTCACCTGGACCCTAAACTGTCCCCGTCCCCTAACCCTAACCCTAGCCCGAACCCTACCCCTAACCCTTCCCCGAACCCTGACCCTCACCCGTCCCCTAATCCTAACCCGTACGCTGACACTAACACGCGCCCTCACACGTACGCTCCCTCTAAAGCGTTGTCGTACCCTCACCTGGACCCTAAACTGTCCCCGTCCCCTAACCCTAACCCTAGCCCGAACCCTACCCCTAACCCTTCCCCGAAGCCTGACCCGCACCCGTCCCCTAATCCTAACCCGTACGCTGACACTAACACGCGCCCTCACACGTACGCTCCCCCTAAAGCGTTGTCGTACCCTCACCTGGACCCTAAACCGTCCCCGTCCCCTAACCCTAACCCTAGCCCGAACCCTAACCCTAACCCTTCCCCGAAGCCTGACCCTCACCCGTCCCCTAATCCTAACCCGTACGCTGACACTAACCCGCGCCCTCACACGTACGCTCCCCCTAAAGCGTTGTCGTACCCTCACCTGGACCCTAAACCGTCCCCGTCCCCTAACCCTAACCCTAGCCCGAACCCTAACCCTAAACCTTCCCCGAAGCCTGACCCTCACCCGTCCCCTAATCCTAACCCGTACGCTGACACTAACCCGCGCCCTCACACGTACGCTCCCCCTAAAGCGTTGTCGTACCCTCACCTGGACCGTAAACCGTCCCCGTCCCCTAACCCTAACCCTAGCCCGAACCCTAACCCTAACTCTTCCCCGAAGCCTGACCCTCACCAGTCCCCTAATCCTAAACCGTACGCTGACACTAACCCGCGCCCTCACACGTACGCTCCCCCTAAAGCGTTGTCATACCCTCACCTGGACCCTAAACCGTCCCCGTCCCCTAACCCTAACCCTAGCCCGAACCCTAACCCTAACCCTTCCCCGAAGCCTGACCCTCACCCGTCCCCTAATCCTAACCCGTACGCTGACACTAACCCGCGCCCTCACACGTACGCTCCCTCTAAAGCGTTGTCGTACCCTCACCTGGACCCTAAACTGTCCCCGTCCCCTAACCCTAACCCTAGCCCGAACCCTACCCCTAACCCTTCCCCGAACCCTGACCCTCACCCGTCCCCTAATCCTAACCCGTACGCTGACACTAACACGCGCCCTCACACGTACGCTCCCTCTAAAGCGTTGTCGTACCCTCACCTGGACCCTAAACTGTCCCCGTCCCCTAACCCTAACCCTAGCCCGAACCCTACCCCTAACCCCTCCCCGAAGCCTGACCCTCACCCGTCCCCTAATCCTAACCCGTACGCTGACACTAACACGCGCCCTCACACGTACGCTCCCCCTAAAGCGTTGTCGTACCCTCACCTGGACCCTAAACCGTCCCCGTCCCCTAACCCTAACCCTAGCCCGAACCCTAACCCTAACCCTTTCCCGAAGCCTGACCCTCACCCGTCCCCTAATCCTAACCCGTACGCTGACACTAAACCGCGCCCTCACACGTACGCTCCCCCTAAAGCGTTGTCGTACCCTCACCTGGACCATAAACCGTCCCCGTCCCCTAACCCTAACCCTAGCCCGAACCCTAACCCTAAACCTTCCCGAAGCCTGACCCTCACCCGTCCCCTAATCCTAAACCGTACGCTGACACTACCCCGCGCCCTCACACGTACGCTCCCCCTAAAGCGTTGTCGTACCCTCACCTGGACCCTAAACCGTCCCCGTCCCCTAACCCTAACCCTAGCCCGAACCCTAACCCTAACCCCTCCCGAAGCCTGACCCTCACCCGTCCCCTAATCCTAACCCGTACGCTGACACTAACCCGCGCCCTCACACGTACGCTCCCCCTAAAGCGTTGTCGTACCCTCACCTGGACCCTAAACCGTCCCCGTCCCCTAACCCTAACCCTAGCCCGAACCATAACCCTTCCCCGAAGCCTGACCCTCACCCGTCCCCTAATCCTAACCCGTACGCTGACACTACCCCGCGCCCTCACACGTACGCTCCCCCTAAAGCGTTGTCGTACCCTCACCTGGACCCTAAACCGTCCCCATCCCCTAACACTAACCCTAGCCCGAACACTAACCCTAACACTTCCCCGAAGCCTGACCCTCACCCGTCCCCTAATCCTAACCCGTACGCTGACACTAACCCGCGCCCTCACACGTACGCTCCCTCTAAAGCGTTGTCGTACCCTCACCTGGACCGTAAACCGTCCCCATCCCCTAACCCTAACCCTAGCCCGAACCCTAACCCTAACACTTCCCGAAGCCTGAACCTCACCCGTCCCCTAATCCTAACCCGTACGCTGACACTAACCCGCGCCCTCACACGTACGCTCCCCCTAAAGCGTTGTCGTACCCTCACCTGGACCCTAAACCGTCCCCGTCCCCTAACCCTAACCCTAGCCCGAACCCTAACCCTAACCCTTCCCCGAAGCCTGACCCTCACCCGTCCCCTAATCCTAACCCGTACGCTGACACTAACCCGCGCCCTCACACGTACGCTCCCCCTAAAGCGTTGTCGTACCCTCACCTGGACCGTAAACCGTCCCCGTCCCCTAACCCTAACCCTAGCCCGAACCCTAACCCTAACTCTTCCCCGAAGCCTGACCCTCACCAGTCCCCTAATCCTAACCCGTACGCTGACACTAACCCGCGCCCTCACACGTACGCTCCCCCTAAAGCGTTGTCATACCCTCACCTGGACCCTAAACCGTCCCCGTCCCCTAACCCTAACCCTAGCCCGAACCCTAACCCTAACCCTTCCCCGAAGCCTGACCCTCACCCGTCCCCTAATCCTAACCCGTACGCTGACACTAACCCGCGCCCTCACACGTACGCTCCCTCTAAAGCGTTGTCGTACCCTCACCTGGACCCTAAACTGTCCCCGTCCCCTAACCCTAACCCTAGCCCGAACCCTACCCCTAACCCTTCCCCGAACCCTGACCCTCACCCGTCCCCTAATCCTAACCCGTACGCTGACACTAACACGCGCCCTCACACGTACGCTCCCCCTAAAGCGTTGTCGTACCCTCACCTGGACCCTAAACCGTCCCCGTCCCCTAACCCTAACCCTAGCCCGAACCCTAACCCTAACCCTTTCCCGAAGCCTGACCCTCACCCGTCCCCTAATCCTAACCCGTACGCTGACACTAACCCGCGCCCTCACACGTACGCTCCCCCTAAAGCGTTGTCGTACCCTCACCTGGACCCTAAACCGTCCCCGTCCCCTAACCCTAACCCTAGCCCGAACCCTAACCCTAACCCTTCCCGAAGCCTGACCCTCACCCGTCCCCTAATCCTAACCCGTACGCTGACACTACCCCGCGCCCTCACACGTACGCTCCCCCTAAAGCGTTGTCGTACCCTCACCTGGACCCTAAACCGTCCCCGTCCCCTAACCCTAACCCTAGCCCGAACCCTAACCCTTCCCCGAAGCCTGACCCTCACCCGTCCCCTAATCCTAACCCGTACGCTGACACTACCCCGCGCCCTCACACGTACGCTCCCCCTAAAGCGTTGTCGTACCCTCACCTGGACCCTAAACCGTCCCCATCCCCTAACCCTAACCCTAGCCCGAACCCTAACCCTAAACCTTCCCCGAAGCCTGACCCTCACCCGTCCCCTAATCCTAACCCGTACGCTGACACTAACTCGCGCCCTCACACGTACGCTCCCCCTAAAGCGTTGTCGTACCCTCACCTGGACCGTAAACCGTCCCCGTCCCCTAACCCTAACCCTAGCCCGAACCCTAACCCTAACACTTCCCCGAAGCCTGAACCTCACCCGTCCCCTAATCCTAACCCGTACGCTGACACTAACCCGCGCCCTCACACGTACGCTCCCCCTAAAGCGTTGTCGTACCCTCACCTGGACCCTAAACCGTCCCCGTCCCCTAACCCTAACCCTAGCCCGAACCCTAACCCTAAACCCTCCTGAAGCCTGACCCTCACCCGTCCCCTAATCCTAACCCGTACGCTGACACTAACCCGCGCCCTCACACGTACACTCCCCCTAAAGCGTTGTCGTACCCTCACCTGGACCCTAAACCGTCCCCTTCCTCTAACCCTAACCCTAGCCCGAACCCTAACACTAACCCTTCCCGGAAGCCTGACCCTCATCCGTCCCCTAATCCTAACCCGTACGCTGACACTAACCCGCGCCCTCACACGTACGCTCCCCCTAAAGCGTTGTCGTACCCTCACCTGGACCCTAAACCGTCCCCGTCCCCTAACCCTAACCCTAGCCCGAACCCTAACCCTAACCCTTCCCCGAAGCCTGACCCTCACCCGTCCCCTAATCCTAACCCGTACGCTGACACTAACCCGCGCCCTCACACGTACGCTCCCCCTAAAGCGTTGTCGTACCCTCACCTGGACCGTAAACCGTCCCCGTCCCCTAACCCTAACCCTAGCCCGAACCCTAACCCTAACTCTTCCCCGAAGCCTGACCCTCACCAGTCCCCTAATCCTAACCCGTACGCTGACACTAACCCGCGCCCTCACACGTACGCTCCCCCTAAAGCGTTGTCATACCCTCACCTGGACCCTAAACCGTCCCCGTCCCCTAACCCTAACCCTAGCCCGAACCCTAACCCTAAACCTTCCCCGAAGCCTGACCCTCACCCGTCCCCTAATCCTAACCCGTACGCTGACACTAACCCGCGCCCTTACACGTACGCTCCCTCTAAAGCGTTGTCGTACCCTCACCTGGACCCTAAACTGTCCCCGTCCCCTAACCCTAACCCTAGCCCGAACCCTACCCCTAACCCTTCCCCGAACCCTGACCCTCACCCGTCCCCTAATCCTAACCCGTACGCTGACACTAACACGCGCCCTCACACGTACGCTCCCCCTAAAGCGTTGTCGTACCCTCACCTGGACCCTAAACCGTCCCCGTCCCCTAACCCTAACCCTAGCCCGAACCCTAACCCTAACCCTTTCCCGAAGCCTGACCCTCACCCGTCCCCTAATCCTAACCCGTACGCTGACACTAACCCGCGCCCTCACACGTACGCTCCCCCTAAAGCGTTGTCGTACCCTCACCTGGACCCTAAACCGTCCCCGTCCCCTAACCCTAACCCTAGCCCGAACCCTAACCCTAACCCTTCCCGAAGCCTGACCCTCACCCGTCCCCTAATCCTAACCCGTACGCTGACACTACCCCGCGCCCTCACACGTACGCTCCCCCTAAAGCGTTGTCGTACCCTCACCTGGACCCTAAACCGTCCCCGTCCCCTAACCCTAACCCTAGCCCGAACCCTAACCCTAACCCCTCCCGAAGCCTGACCCTCACCCGTCCCCTAATCCTAACCCGTACGCTGACACTAACCCGCGCCCTCACACGTACGCTCCCCCTAAAGCGTTGTCGTACCCTCACCTGGACCCTAAACCGTCCCCGTCCCCTAACCCTAACCCTAGCCCGAACCCTAACCCTTCCCCGAAGCCTGACCCTCACCCGTCCCCTAATCCTAACCCGTACGCTGACACTACCCCGCGCCCTCACACGTACGCTCCCCCTAAAGCGTTGTCGTACCCTCACCTGGACCCTAAACCGTCCCCATCCCCTAACCCTAACCCTAGCCCGAACCCTAACCCTAACCCTTCCCCGAAGCCTGGCCCTCACCCGTCCCCTAATCCTAACCCGTACGCTGACACTAACCCGCGCCCTCACACGTACGCTCCCCCTAAAGCGTTGTCGTACCCTCACCTGGACCGTAAACCGTCCCCGTCCCCTAACCCTAACCCTAGCCCGAACCCTAACCCTAACACTTCCCCGAAGCCTGAACCTCACCCGTCCCCTAATCCTAACCCGTACGCTGACACTAACCCGCGCCCTCACACGTACGCTCCCCCTAAAGCGTTGTCGTACCCTCACCTGGACCCTAAACCGTCCCCGTCCCCTAACCCTAACCCTAGCCCGAACCCTAACCCTAACCCCTCCTGAAGCCTGACCCTCACCCGTCCCCTAATCCTAACCCGTACGCTGACACTAACCCGCGCCCTCACACGTATGCTCCCCCTAAAGCGTTGTCGTACACTCACCTGGACCCTAAACCATCCCCGTCCCCTAATCCTAACCCGTACGCTGACACTACCCCGCGCCCTCACACGTACGCTCCCCCTAAAGCGTTGTCGTACCCTCACCTGGACCCTAAACCGTCCCCGTCCCCTAACCCTAACCCTAGCCCGAACCCTAACCCTAACCCCTCCCGAAGCCTGACCCTCACCCGTCCCCTAATCCTAACCCGTACGCTGACACTAACCCGCGCCCTCACACGTATGCTCCCCCTAAAGCGTTGTCGTACCCTCACATGGACCCGAAACCGTCCCCGTCCCCTAACCCTAACCCTAGCCCGAACCCTAACCCTAACCCTTCCCCGAAGCCTGACCCTCACCCGTCCCCTAATCCTAACCCGTACGCTGACACTAACCCGCGCCCTCACACGTAAGCTCCCCCTAAAGCGTTGTCGTACCCTCACCTGAACCCTAAACCGTCCCCGTCCCCTAACCCTAACCCTAGCCCGAACCCTAACCCTAAACCTTCCCCGAAGCCTGACCCTCACCCGTCCCCTAATCCTAACCCGTACGCTGACACTAACCCGCGCCCTCACACGTACGCTCCCCCTAAAGCGTTGTCGTACCCTCTCCTGGACCCTAAACCGTCCCCGTCCCCTAACCCTAACCCTAGCCCGAACCCTAACCCTAACCCTTCCCCGAAGCCTGACCCTCACCCGTCCCCTAATCCTAACCCTTACGCTGACACTAACGCGCGCCCTCACACGTACGCTCCCCCTAAAGCGTTGTCGTACCCTCACCTGGACCCTAAACCGTCCCCGTCCCCTAACCCTAACCCTAGCCCGAACCCTAACCTTAACCCTTCCCCGAAGCCTGACCCTCACCCGTCCCCTAATCCTAACCCGTACGCTGACACTAACCCGCGCCCTCACACGTACGCTCCCCCTTAAGCGTTGTCGTACCCTCACCTGGACCCTAAACCGTCCCCGTCCCCTAACCCTAACCCTAGCCCGAACCCTAACCCTAACCCTTCCCCGAATCCTGACCCTCACCCGTCCCCTAATCCTAACCCGTACGCTGACACTAACCCGCGCCCTCACACGTACGCTCCCCCTAAAGCGTTGTCGTTCCCTCACCTGGACCCTAAACCGTCCCCGTCCCCTAACCGTAACCCTAGCCCGAACCCTAACCCTAAACCTTCCACGAAGCCTGACCCTCACCCGTCCCCTAATCCTAACCTGTACGCTGACACTAACCCGCGCCCTCACACGTACGCTCCCCCTAAAGCGTTGTCGTACCCTCACCTGGACCCTAAACCGTCCCCGTCCCCTAACCCTAACCCTAGCCCGAACCCTAACCCTAACCCTTCCCCGAAGCCTGACCCTCACCCGTCCCCTAATCCTAACCCGTACGCTGACACTAACCCGCGCCCTCACACGTACGCTCCCCCTAAAGCGTTGTCGTACCCTCACCTGGACCGTAAACCGTCCCCGTCCCCTAACCCTAACCCTAGCCCGAACCCTAACCCTAACTCTTCCCCGAAGCCTGACCCTCACCCGTCCCCTAATCCTAACCCGTACGCTGACACTAACCCACGCCCTCACACGTACGCTCCCCCTAAAGCGTTGTCATACCCTCACCTGGACCCTAAACCGTCCCCGTCCCCTAACCCTAACCCTAGCCCGAACCCTAACTCTAACCCTTCCCCGAAGCCTGACCCTCACCCGTCCCCTAATCCTAACCCGTACGCTGACACTAACACGCGCCCTCACACGTACGCTCCCCCTAAAGCGTTGTCGTACCCTCACCTGGACCCTAAACCGTCCCCGTCCCCTAACCCTAACCCTAGCCCGAATCCTAACCCTAACCCTTTCCCGAAGCCTGACCCTCACCCGTCCCCTAATCCTAACCCGTACGCTGGCACTAACCCGCGCCCTCACACGTACGCTCCCCCTAAAGCGTTGTCGTACCCTCACCTGGACCCTAAACCGTCCCCGTCCCCTAACCCTAACCCTAGCCCGAACCCTAACCCTAACCCTTCCCGAAGCCTGACCCTCACCCGTCCCCTAATCCTAACCCGTACGCTGACACTACCCCGCGCCCTCACACGTACCCTCCCCCTAAAGCGTTGTCGTACCCTCACCTGGACCCTAAACCGTCCCCGTCCCCTAACCCTAACCCTAGCCCGAACCCTAACCCTAACCCTTCCCCGAAGCCTGACCCTCACCCGTCCCCTAATCCTAACCCGTACGCTGACACTAACCCGCGCCCTCACACGTACGCTCCCCCTAAAGCGTTGTCGTACCCTCACCTGGACCGTAAACCGTCCCCGTCCCCTAACCCTAACCCTAGCCCGAACCCTAACCCTAACTCTTCCCCGAAGCCTGAACCTCACCAGTCCCCTAATCCTAACCCGTACGCTGACACTAACCCGCGCCCTCACACGTACGCTCCCCCTAAAGCGTTGTCATACCCTCACCTGGACCCTAAACCGTCCCCGTCCCCTAACCCTAACCCTAGCCCGAACCCTAACCCTAACCCTTCCCCGAAGCCTGACCCTCACCCGTCCCCTAATCCTAACCCGTACGCTGACACTAACACGCGCCCTCACACGTACGCTCCCCCTAAAGCGTTGTCGTACCCTCACCTGTACCCTAAACCGTCCCCGTCCCCTAACCCTAACCCTAGCCCGAACCCTAACCCTAACCCTTTCCCGAAGCCTGACCCTCACCCGTTCCCTAATCCTAACCCGTACGCTGACACTAACCCGCGCCCTCACACGTACGCTCCCCCTAAAGCGTTGTCGTACCCTCACCTGGACCCTAAACCGTCCCCGTCCCCTAACCCTAACCCTAGCCCGAACCCTAACCCTAACCCTTCCCGAAGCCTGACCCTCACCCGTCCCCTAATCCTAACCCGTACGCTGACACTACCCCGCGCCCTCACACGTACGCTCCCCATAAAGCGTTGTCGTACCCTCACCTGGACCCTAAACCGTCCCCGTCCCCTAACCCTAACCCTAGCCCGAACCCTAACCCTAACCCCTCCCGAAGCCTGACCCTCACACGTCCCCTAATCCTAACCCGTACGCTGACACTAACCCGCGCCCTCACACGTACGCTCCCCCTAAAGCGTTGTCGTACCCTCACCTGGACCCTAAACCGTCCCCGTCCCCTAACCCTAACCCTAGCCCGAACCCTAACACTTCCCCGAAGCCTGACCCTCACCCGTCCCCTAATCCTAACCCGTACGCTGACACTACCCCGCGCCCTCACACGTACGCTCCCCCTAAAGCGTTGTCGTACCCTCACCTGGACCCTAAACCGTCCCCATCCCCTAACCCTAACCCTAGCCCGAACCCTAACCCTAACCCTTCCCTGAAGCCTGACCCTCACCCGTCCCCTAATCCTAACCCGTACGCTGACACTAACCCGCGCCCTCACATGTACGTTCCCCCTAAAGCGTTGTCGTACCCTCACCTGGACCCTAAACCGTCCCCGTCCCCTAACCCTAACCCTAGCCCGAACCCTAACCCTAACCCTTCCCCGAAGCCTGACCCTCACCCGTCCCCTAATCCTAACCCGTACGCTGACACTAACCCCCGCCCTCACACGTACGCTCCCCCTAAAGCGTTGTCGTACCCTCACCTGGACCCTAAACCGTCCCCGTCCCCTAACCCTAACCCTAGCCCGAACCCTAACCCTAACCCTTCCCCGAAGTCTGACCCTCACCTGTCCCCTAATCCTAACCCGTACGCTGACACTAACCCGCGCCCTCACACGTACGCTCCCCCGAAAGCGTTGTCGTACCCTCACCTGGACGCTAAACCGTCCCCGTCCCCTAACCCTAACCCTAGCCCGAACCCTAACCCTAAACCTTCCCCGAAGCCTGACCCTCACCCGTCCCCTAATCCTAACCCGTACGCTGACACTAACCCGCGCCCTCACACGTACGCTCCCCCTAAAACGTTGTCGTACCCTCACCTGGACCCTAAACCGTCCCCGTCCCCTAACCCTAACCCTAGCCCGAACCCTAACCCTAACCCTTCCCCGAAGCCTGACCCTCACCCGTCCCCTAATCCTAACCCGTACGCTGACACTAACACGCGCCCTCACACGTACGCTCCCCCTAAAGCGTTGTCGTACCCTCACCTGGACCCTAAACCGTCCCCGTCCCCTAACCCTAACCCTAGCCCGAACCCTAACCCTAACCCTTTCCCGAAGCCTGACCCTCACCCGTCCCCTAATCCTAACCCGTACGCTGGCACTAACCCGCGCCCTCACACGTACGCTCCCCCTAAAGCGTTGTCTTACCCTCACCTGGACCCTAAACCGTCCCCGTCCCCTAACCCTAACCCTAGCCCGAACCCTAACCCTAACCCTTCCCGAAGCCTGACCCTCACCCGTCCCCTAATCCTAACCCGTACGCTGACACTACCCCGCGCCCTCACACGTACGCTCCCCCTAAAGCGTTGTCGTACCCTCACCTGGACCCTAAACCGTCCCCGTCCCCTAACCCTAACCCTAGCCCGAACCCTAACCCTAACCCCTCCCGAAGCCTGACCCTCACCCGTCCCCTAATCCTAACCCGTACGCTGACACTAACCCGCGCCCTCACACGTACGCTCCCCGTAAATCGTTGTCGTACCCTCACCTGGACCCTAAACCGTCCCCGTCCCCTAACCCTAACCCTAGCCCGAACCCTAACCCTAACCCTTCCCCGAAGCCTGACCCTCACCCGTCCCCTAATCCTAACCCGTACGCTGACACTAACCCGCGCCCTCACACGTACGCTCCCCCTAAAGCGTTGTCGTACCCTCACCTGGACCCTAAACCGTCCCCGTCCCCTAACCGTAACCCTAGCCAGAACCCTAACCCTAAATCTTCCACGAAGCCTGACCCTCACCCGTCCCCTAATCCTAACCTGTATGCTGACACTAACCCGCGCCCTCACACGTACGCTCCCCCTAAAGCGTTGTCGTACCCTCACCTGGACCCTAAACCGTCCCCGTCCCCTAACCCTAACCCTAGCCCGAACCCTAACCCTAACCCTTCCCCGAAGCCTGACCCTCACCCGTCCCCTAATCCTAACCCGTATGCTGACACTAACCCGCGCCCACACACGTACGCTCCCCCTAAAGCGTTGTCGTACCCTCACCTGGACCCTAAACCGTCCCCGTCCCCTAACCCTAACCCTAGCCCGAACCCTAACCCTAACCCTTCCCCGAAGCCTGACCCTCACCCGTCCCCTAATCCTAACCCGTACGCTGACACTAACCCGCGCCCTCACACGTACGCTCCCCCTAAAGCGTTGTCGTACCCTCACCTGGACCGTAAACCGTCCCCGTCCCCTAACCCTAACCCTAGCCCGAACCCTAACCCTAACTCTTCCCCGAAGCCTGACCCTCACCAGTCCCCTAATCCTAACCCGTACGCTGACACTAACCCGCGCCCTCACACGTACGCTCCCCCTAAAGCGTTGTCATACCCTCACCTGGACCCTAAACCGTCCCCGTCCCCTAACCCTAACCCTAGCCCGAACCCTAACCCTAACCCTTCCCCGAAGCCTGACCCTCACCCGTCCCCTAATCCTAACCCGTACGCTGACACTAACACGCGCCCTCACACGTACGCTCCCCCTAAAGCGTTGTCGTACCCTCACCTGTACCCTAAACCGTCCCCGTCCCCTAACCCTAACCCTAGCCCGAACCCTAACCCTAACCCTTTCCCGAAGCCTGACCCTCACCCGTCCCCTAATCCTAACCCGTACGCTGACACTAACCCGCGCCCTCACACGTACGCTCCCCCTAAAGCGTTGTCGTACCCTCACCTGGACCCTAAACCGTCCCCGTCCCCTAACCTTAACCCTAGCCCGAACCCTAACCCTAACCCTTCCCGAAGCCTGACCCTCACCCGTCCCCTAATCCTAACCCGTACGCTGACACTACCCCGCGCCCTCACACGTACGCTCCCCATAAAGCGTTGTCGTACCCTCACCTGGACCCTAAACCGTCCCCGTCCCCTAACCCTAACCCTAGCCCGAACCCTAACCCTAACCCCTCCCGAAGCCTGACCCTCACCCGTCCCCTAATCCTAACCCGTACGCTGACACTAACCCGCGCCCTCACACGTACGCTCCCCCTAAAGCGTTGTCGTACCCTCACCTGGACCCTAAACCGTCCCCGTCCCCTAACCCTAACCCTAGCCCGAACCCTAACCCTTCCCCGAAGCCTGACCCTCACCCGTCCCCTAATCCTAACCCGTACGCTGACACTACCCCGCGCCCTCACACGTACGCTCCCCCTAAAGCGTTGTCGTACCCTCACCTGGACCCTAAACCGTCCCCATCCCCTAACCCTAACCCTAGCCCGAACCCTAACCCTAACCCTTCCCTGAAGCCTGACCCTCACCCGTCCCCTAATCCTAACCCGTACGCTGACACTAACCCGCGCCCTCACATGTACGTTCCCCCTAAAGCGTTGTCGTACCCTCACCTGGACCCTAAACCGTCCCCGTCCCCTAACCCTAACCCTAGCCCGAACCCTAACCCTAACCCTTCCCCGAAGCCTGACCCTCACCCGTCCCCTAATCCTAACCCGTACGCTGACACTAACCCCCGCCCTCACACGTACGCTCCCCCTAAAGCGTTGTCGTACCCTCACCTGGACCCTAAACCGTCCCCGTCCCCTAACCCTAACCCTAGCCCGAACCCTAACCCTAACCCTTCCCCGAAGCCTGACCCTCACCCGTCCCCTAATCCTAACCCGTACGCTGACACTAACCCGCGCCCTCACACGTACGCTCCCCCTAAAGCGTTGTCGTACCCTCACCTGAACCCTAAACCGTCCCCGTCCCCTAACCCTAACCCTGGCCCGAACCCTAACCCTAAACCTTCCCCGAAGCCTGACCCTCACCCGTCCCCTAATCCTAACCCGTACGCTGACACTAACCCGCGCCCTCACACGTACGCTCCCCCTAAAGCGTTGTCGTACCCTCTCCTGGACCCTAAACCGTCCCCGTCCCCTAACCCTAACCCTAGCCCGAACCCTAACCCTAACCCTTCCCCGAAGCCTGACCCTCACCCGTCCCCTAATCCTAACCCTTACGCTGACACTAACGCGCGCCCTCACACGTACGCTCCCCCTAAAGCGTTGTCGTACCCTCACCTGGACCCTAAACCGTCCCCGTCCCCTAACCCTAACCCTAGCCCGAACCCTAACCTTAACCCTTCCCCGAAGCCTGACCCTCACCCGTCCCCTAATCCTAACCCGTACGCTGACACTAACCCGCGCCCTCACACGTACGCTCCCCCTTAAGCGTTGTCGTACCCTCACCTGGACCCTAAACCGTCCCCGTCCCCTAACCCTAACCCTAGCCCGAACCCTAACCCTAACCCTTCCCCGAAGCCTGACCCTCACCCGTCCCCTAATCCTAACCCGTACGCTGACACTAACCCGCGCCCTCACACGTACGCTCCCCCTAAAGCGTTGTCGTTCCCTCACCTGGACCCTAAACCGTCCCCGTCCCCTAACCGTAACCCTAGCCCGAACCCTAACCCTAAACCTTCCACGAAGCCTGACCCTCACCCGTCCCCTAATCCTAACCTGTACGCTGACACTAACCCGCGCCCTCACACGTACGCTCCCCCTAAAGCGTTGTCGTACCCTCACCTGGACCCTAAACCGTCCCCGTCCCCTAACCCTAACCCTAGCCCGAACCCTAACCCTAACCCTTCCCCGAAGCCTGACCCTCACCCGTCCCCTAATCCTAACCCGTACGCTGACACTAACCCGCGCCCTCACACGTACGCTCCCCCTAAAGCGTTGTCGTACCCTCACCTGGACCGTAAACCGTCCCCGTCCCCTAACCCTAACCCTAGCCCGAACCCTAACCCTAACTCTTCCCCGAAGCCTGACCCTCACCAGTCCCCTAATCCTAACCCGTACGCTGACACTAACCCACGCCCTCACACGTACGCTCCCCCTAAAGCGTTGTCATACCCTCACCTGGACCCTAAACCGTCCCCGTCCCCTAACCCTAACCCTAGCCCGAACCCTAACTCTAACCCTTCCCCGAAGCCTGACCCTCACCCGTCCCCTAATCCTAACCCGTACGCTGACACTAACACGCGCCCTCACACGTACGCTCCCCCTAAAGCGTTGTCGTACCCTCACCTGGACCCTAAACCGTCCCCGTCCCCTAACCCTAACCCTAGCCCGAATCCTAACCCTAACCCTTTCCCGAAGCCTGACCCTCACCCGTCCCCTAATCCTAACCCGTACGCTGGCACTAACCCGCGCCCTCACACGTACGCTCCCCCTAAAGCGTTGTCGTACCCTCACCTGGACCCTAAACCGTCCCCGTCCCCTAACCCTAACCCTAGCCCGAACCCTAACCCTAACCCTTCCCGAAGCCTGACCCTCACCCGTCCCCTAATCCTAACCCGTACGCTGACACTACCCCGCGCCCTCACACGTACCCTCCCCCTAAAGCGTTGTCGTACCCTCACCTGGACCCTAAACCGTCCCCGTCCCCTAACCCTAACCCTAGCCCGAACCCTAACCCTAACCCTTCCCCGAAGCCTGACCCTCACCCGTCCCCTAATCCTAACCCGTACGCTGACACTAACCCGCGCCCTCACACGTACGCTCCCCCTAAAGCGTTGTCGTACCCTCACCTGGACCGTAAACCGTCCCCGTCCCCTAACCCTAACCCTAGCCCGAACCCTAACCCTAACTCTTCCCCGAAGCCTGAACCTCACCAGTCCCCTAATCCTAACCCGTACGCTGACACTAACCCGCGCCCTCACACGTACGCTCCCCCTAAAGCGTTGTCATACCCTCACCTGGACCCTAAACCGTCCCCGTCCCCTAACCCTAACCCTAGCCCGAACCCTAACCCTAACCCTTCCCCGAAGCCTGACCCTCACCCGTCCCCTAATCCTAACCCGTACGCTGACACTAACACGCGCCCTCACACGTACGCTCCCCCTAAAGCGTTGTCGTACCCTCACCTGTACCCTAAACCGTCCCCGTCCCCTAACCCTAACCCTAGCCCGAACCCTAACCCTAACCCTTTCCCGAAGCCTGACCCTCACCCGTTCCCTAATCCTAACCCGTACGCTGACACTAACCCGCGCCCTCACACGTACGCTCCCCCTAAAGCGTTGTCGTACCCTCACCTGGACCCTAAACCGTCCCCGTCCCCTAACCCTAACCCTAGCCCGAACCCTAACCCTAACCCTTCCCGAAGCCTGACCCTCACCCGTCCCCTAATCCTAACCCGTACGCTGACACTACCCCGCGCCCTCACACGTACGCTCCCCATAAAGCGTTGTCGTACCCTCACCTGGACCCTAAACCGTCCCCGTCCCCTAACCCTAACCCTAGCCCGAACCCTAACCCTAACCCCTCCCGAAGCCTGACCCTCACACGTCCCCTAATCCTAACCCGTACGCTGACACTAACCCGCGCCCTCACACGTACGCTCCCCCTAAAGCGTTGTCGTACCCTCACCTGGACCCTAAACCGTCCCCGTCCCCTAACCCTAACCCTAGCCCGAACCCTAACCCTTCCCCGAAGCCTGACCCTCACCCGTCCCCTAATCCTAACCCGTACGCTGACACTACCCCGCGCCCTCACACGTACGCTCCCCCTAAAGCGTTGTCGTACCCTCACCTGGACCCTAAACCGTCCCCATCCCCTAACCCTAACCCTAGCCCGAACCCTAACCCTAACCCTTCCCTGAAGCCTGACCCTCACCCGTCCCCTAATCCTAACCCGTACGCTGACACTAACCCGCGCCCTCACATGTACGTTCCCCCTAAAGCGTTGTCGTACCCTCACCTGGACCCTAAACCGTCCCCGTCCCCTAACCCTAACCCTAGCCCGAACCCTAACCCTAACCCTTCCCCGAAGCCTGACCCTCACCCGTCCCCTAATCCTAACCCGTACGCTGACACTAACCCCCGCCCTCACACGTACGCTCCCCCTAAAGCGTTGTCGTACCCTCACCTGGACCCTAAACCGTCCCCGTCCCCTAACCCTAACCCTAGCCCGAACCCTAACCCTAACCCTTCCCCGAAGTCTGACCCTCACCTGTCCCCTAATCCTAACCCGTACGCTGACACTAACCCGCGCCCTCACACGTACGCTCCCCCTAAAGCGTTGTCGTACCCTCACCTGGACGCTAAACCGTCCCCGTCCCCTAACCCTAACCCTAGCCCGAACCCTAACCCTAACTCTTCCCCGAAGCCTGACCCTCACCCGTCCCCTAATCCTAACCCGTACGCTGACACTAACCCGCGCCCTCACACGTACGCTCCCCCTAAAACGTTGTCGTACCCTCACCTGGACCCTAAACCGTCCCCGTCCCCTAACCCTAACCCTAGCCCGAACCCTAACCCTAACCCTTCCCCGAAGCCTGACCCTCACCCGTCCCCTAATCCTAACCCGTACGCTGACACTAACACGCGCCCTCACACGTACGCTCCCCCTAAAGCGTTGTCGTACCCTCACCTGGACCCTAAACCGTCCCCGTCCCCTAACCCTAACCCTAGCCCGAACCCTAACCCTAACCCTTTCCCGAAGCCTGACCCTCACCCGTCCCCTAATCCTAACCCGTACGCTGGCACTAACCCGCGCCCTCACACGTACGCTCCCCCTAAAGCGTTGTCTTACCCTCACCTGGACCCTAAACCGTCCCCGTCCCCTAACCCTAACCCTAGCCCGAACCCTAACCCTAACCCTTCCCGAAGCCTGACCCTCACCCGTCCCCTAATCCTAACCCGTACGCTGACACTACCCCGCGCCCTCACACGTACGCTCCCCCTAAAGCGTTGTCGTACCCTCACCTGGACCCTAAACCGTCCCCGTCCCCTAACCCTAACCCTAGCCCGAACCCTAACCCTAACCCCTCCCGAAGCCTGACCCTCACCCGTCCCCTAATCCTAACCCGTACGCTGACACTAACCCGCGCCCTCACACGTACGCTCCCCGTAAATCGTTGTCGTACCCTCACCTGGACCCTAAACCGTCCCCGTCCCCTAACCCTAACCCTAGCCCGAACCCTAACCCTAACCCTTCCCCGAAGCCTGACCCTCACCCGTCCCCTAATCCTAACCCGTACGCTGACACTAACCCGCGCCCTCACACGTACGCTCCCCCTAAAGCGTTGTCGTACCCTCACCTGGACCCTAAACCGTCCCCGTCCCCTAACCGTAACCCTAGCCAGAACCCTAACCCTAAATCTTCCACGAAGCCTGACCCTCACCCGTCCCCTAATCCTAACCTGTATGCTGACACTAACCCGCGCCCTCACACGTACGCTCCCCCTAAAGCGTTGTCGTACCCTCACCTGGACCCTAAACCGTCCCCGTCCCCTAACCCTAACCCTAGCCCGAACCCTAACCCTAACCCTTCCCCGAAGCCTGACCCTCACCCGTCCCCTAATCCTAACCCGTATGCTGACACTAACCCGCGCCCACACACGTACGCTCCCCCTAAAGCGTTGTCGTACCCTCACCTGGACCCTAAACCGTCCCCGTCCCCTAACCCTAACCCTAGCCCGAACCCTAACCCTAACCCTTCCCCGAAGCCTGACCCTCACCCGTCCCCTAATCCTAACCCGTACGCTGACACTAACCCGCGCCCTCACACGTACGCTCCCCCTAAAGCGTTGTCGTACCCTCACCTGGACCGTAAACCGTCCCCGTCCCCTAACCCTAACCCTAGCCCGAACCCTAACCCTAACTCTTCCCCGAAGCCTGACCCTCACCAGTCCCCTAATCCTAACCCGTACGCTGACACTAACCCGCGCCCTCACACGTACGCTCCCCCTAAAGCGTTGTCATACCCTCACCTGGACCCTAAACCGTCCCCGTCCCCTAACCCTAACCCTAGCCCGAACCCTAACCCTAACCCTTCCCCGAAGCCTGACCCTCACCCGTCCCCTAATCCTAACCCGTACGCTGACACTAACACGCGCCCTCACACGTACGCTCCCCCTAAAGCGTTGTCGTACCCTCACCTGTACCCTAAACCGTCCCCGTCCCCTAACCCTAACCCTAGCCCGAACCCTAACCCTAACCCTTTCCCGAAGCCTGACCCTCACCCGTCCCCTAATCCTAACCCGTACGCTGACACTAACCCGCGCCCTCACACGTACGCTCCCCCTAAAGCGTTGTCGTACCCTCACCTGGACCCTAAACCGTCCCCGTCCCCTAACCCTAACCCTAGCCCGAACCCTAACCCTAACCCTTCCCGAAGCCTGACCCTCACCCGTCCCCTAATCCTAACCCGTACGCTGACACTACCCCGCGCCCTCACACGTACGCTCCCCATAAAGCGTTGTCGTACCCTCACCTGGACCCTAAACCGTCCCCGTCCCCTAACCCTAACCCTAGCCCGAACCCTAACCCTAACCCCTCCCGAAGCCTGACCCTCACCCGTCCCCTAATCCTAACCCGTACGCTGACACTAACCCGCGCCCTCACACGTACGCTCCCCCTAAAGCGTTGTCGTACCCTCACCTGGACCCTAAACCGTCCCCGTCCCCTAACCCTAACCCTAGCCCGAACCCTAACCCTTCCCCGAAGCCTGACCCTCACCCGTCCCCTAATCCTAACCCGTACGCTGACACTACCCCGCGCCCTCACACGTACGCTCCCCCTAAAGCGTTGTCGTACCCTCACCTGGACCCTAAACCGTCCCCATCCCCTAACCCTAACCCTAGCCCGAACCCTAACCCTAACCCTTCCCTGAAGCCTGACCCTCACCCGTCCCCTAATCCTAACCCGTACGCTGACACTAACCCGCGCCCTCACATGTACGTTCCCCCTAAAGCGTTGTCGTACCCTCACCTGGACCCTAAACCGTCCCCGTCCCCTAACCCTAACCCTAGCCCGAACCCTAACCCTAACCCTTCCCCGAAGCCTGACCCTCACCCGTCCCCTAATCCTAACCCGTACGCTGACACTAACCCCCGCCCTCACACGTACGCTCCCCCTAAAGCGTTGTCGTACCCTCACCTGGACCCTAAACCGTCCCCGTCCCCTAACCCTAACCCTAGCCCGAACCCTAACCCTAACCCTTCCCCGAAGTCTGACCCTCACCTGTCCCCTAATCCTAACCCGTACGCTGACACTAACCCGCGCCCTCACACGTACGCTCCCCCTAAAGCGTTGTCGTACCCTCACCTGGACGCTAAACCGTCCCCGTCCCCTAACCCTAACCCTAGCCCGAACCCTAACCCTAAACCTTCCCCGAAGCCTGACCCTCACCCGTCCCCTAATCCTAACCCGTACGCTGACACTAACCCGCGCCCTCACACGTACGCTCCCCCTAAAACGTTGTCGTACCCTCACCTGGACCCTAAACCGTCCCCGTCCCCTAACCCTAACCCTAGCCCGAACCCTAACCCTAACCCTTCCCCGAAGCCTGACCCTCACCCGTCCCCTAATCCTAACCCGTACGCTGACACTAACACGCGCCCTCACACGTACGCTCCCCCTAAAGCGTTGTCGTACCCTCACCTGGACCCTAAACCGTCCCCGTCCCCTAACCCTAACCCTAGCCCGAACCCTAACCCTAACCCTTTCCCGAAGCCTGACCCTCACCCGTCCCCTAATCCTAACCCGTACGCTGGCACTAACCCGCGCCCTCACACGTACGCTCCCCCTAAAGCGTTGTCTTACCCTCACCTGGACCCTAAACCGTCCCCGTCCCCTAACCCTAACCCTAGCCCGAACCCTAACCCTAACCCTTCCCGAAGCCTGACCCTCACCCGTCCCCTAATCCTAACCCGTACGCTGACACTACCTCGCGCCCTCACACGTACGCTCCCCCTAAAGCGTTGTCGTACCCTCACCTGGACCCTAAACCGTCCCCGTCCCCTAACCCTAACCCTAGCCCGAACCCTAACCCTAACCCCTCCCGAAGCCTGACCCTCACCCGTCCCCTAATCCTAACCCGTACGCTGACACTAACCCGCGCCCTCACACGTACGCTCCCCGTAAATCGTTGTCGTACCCTCACCTGGACCCTAAACCGTCCCCGTCCCCTAACCCTAACCCTAGCCCGAACCCTAACCCTAACCCTTCCCCGAAGCCTGACCCTCACCCGTCCCCTAATCCTAACCCGTACGCTGACACTAACCCGCGCCCTCACACGTACGCTCCCCCTAAAGCGTTGTCGTACCCTCACCTGGACCCTAAACCGTCCCCGTCCCCTAACCGTAACCCTAGCCAGAACCCTAACCCTAAACCTTCCACGAAGCCTGACCCTCACCCGTCCCCTAATCCTAACCTGTATGCTGACACTAACCCGCGCCCTCACACGTACGCTCCCCCTAATGCGTTGTCGTACCCTCACCTGGACCCTAAACCGTCCCCGTCCCCTAACCCTAACCCTAGCCCGAACCCTAACCCTAACCCTTCCCCGAAGCCTGACCCTCACCCGTCCCCTAATCCTAACCCGTACGCTGACACTAACCCGCGCCCTCACACGTACGCTCCCCCTAAAGCGTTGTCGTACCCTCACCTGGACCCTAAACCGTCCCCGTCCCCTAACCCTAACCCTAGCCCGAACCCTAACCCTAACCCTTCCCCGAAGCCTGACCCTCACCCGTCCCCTAATCCTAACCCGTACGCTGACACTAACCCGCGCCCTCACACGTACGCTCCCCCTAAAGCGTTGTCGTACCCTCACCTGGACCGTAAACCGTCCCCGTCCCCTAACCCTAACCCTAGCCCGAACCCTAACCCTAACTCTTCCCCGAAGCCTGACCCTCACCAGTCCCCTAATCCTAACCCGTACGCTGACACTAACCCGCGCCCTCACACGTACGCTCCCCCTAAAGCGTTGTCATACCCTCACCTGGACCCTAAACCGTCCCCGTCCCCTAACCCTAACCCTAGCCCGAACCCTAACCCTAACCCTTCCCCGAAGCCTGACCCTCACCCGTCCCCTAATCCTAACCCGTACGCTGACACTAACACGCGCCCTCACACGTACGCTCCCCCTAAAGCGTTGTCGTACCCTCACCTGTACCCTAAACCGTCCCCGTCCCCTAACCCTAACCCGAACCCTAACCCTAACCCTTTCCCGAAGCCTGACCCTCACCCGTCCCCTAATCCTAACCCGTACGCTGACACTAACCCGCGCCCTCACACGTACGCTCCCCCTAAAGCGTTGTCGTACCCTCACCTGGACCCTAAACCGTCCCCGTCCCCTAACCCTAACCCTAGCCCGAACCCTAACCCTAACCCTTCCCCGAAGCCTGACCCTCACCCGTCCCCTAATCCTAACCCGTACGCTGACACTAACACGCGCCCTCACACGTACGCTCCCCCTAAAGCGTTGTCGTACCCTCACCTGTACCCTAAACCGTCCCCGTCCCCTAACCCTAACCCGAACCCTAACCCTAACCCTTTCCCGAAGCCTGACCCTCACCCGTCCCCTAATCCTAACCCGTACGCTGACACTAACCCGCGCCCTCACACGTACGCTCCCCCTAAAGCGTTGTCGTACCCTCACCTGGACCCTAAACCGTCCCCGTCCCCTAACCCTAACCCTAGCCCGAACCCTATCCCTAACCCTTCCCGAAGCCTGACCCTCACCCGTCCCCTAATCCTAACCCGTACGCTGACACTAACCCGCGCCCTCACACGTACGCTCCCCCTAAAGCGTTGTCGTACCCTCACCTGGACCCTAAACCGTCCCCGTCCCCTAACCCTAACCCTAGCCCGAACCCTAACCCTTCCCCGAAGCCTGACCCTCACCCGTCCCCTAATCCTAACCCGTACGCTGACACTACCCCGCGCCCTCACACGTACGCTCCCCCTAAAGCGTTGTCGTACCCTCACCTGGACCCTAAACCGTCCCCATCCCCTAACCCTAACCCTAGCCCGAACCCTAACCCTAACCCTTCCCTGAAGCCTGACCCTCACCCGTCCCCTAATCCTAACCCGTACGCTGACACTAACCCGCTCCCTCACACGTACGTTCCCCCTAAAGCGTTGTCGTACCCTCACCTGGACCCTAAACCGTCCCCGTCCCCTAACCCTAACCCTAGCCCGAACCCTAACCCTAACCCTTCCCCGAAGCCTGACCCTCACCCGTCCCCTAATCCTAACCCGTACGCTGACACTAACCCCCGCCCTCACACGTACGCTCCCCCTAAAGCGTTGTCGTACCCTCACCTGGACCCTAAACCGTCCCCGTCCCCTAACCCTAACCCTAGCCCGAACCCTAACCCTAACCCTTCCCCGAAGCCTGACCCTCACCTGTCCCCTAATCCTAACCCGTACGCTGACACTAACCCGCGCCCTCACACGTACGCTCCCCCTAAAGCGTTGTCGTACCCTCACCTGGACCCTAAACCGTCCCCGTCCCCTAACCCTAACCCTAGCCCGAACCCTAACCCTAAACCTTCCCCGAAGCCTGACCCTCACCCGTCCCCTAATCCTAACCCGTACGCTGACACTAACCCGCGCCCTCACACGTACGCTCCCCCTAAAACGTTGTCGTACCCTCACCTGGACCCTAAACCGTCCCCGTCCCCTAACCCTAACCCTAGCCCGAACCCTAACCCTAACCCTTCCCCGAAGCCTGACCCTCACCCGTCCCCTAATCCTAACCCGTACGCTGACACTAACCCGCGCCCTCACACGTACACTCCCCCTAAAGCGTTGTCGTACCCTCACCTGGACCGTAAACCGTCCCCGTCCCCTAACCCTAACCCTAGCCCGAACCCTAACCCTAACACTTCCCCGAAGCCTGAACCTCACCCGTCCCCTAATCCTAACCCGTACGCTGACACTAACCCGCGCCCTCACACGTACGCTCCCCCTAAAGCGTTGTCGTACCCTCACCTGGACCCTAAACCGTCCCCGTCCCCTAACCCTAACCCTAGCCCGAACCCTAACCCTAACCCCTCCTGAAGCCTGACCCTCACCCGTCCCCTAATCCTAACACGTACGCTGACACTAACCCGCGCCCTCACACGTATGCTCCCCCTAAAGCGTTGTCGTACACTCACCTGGACCCTAAACCATCCCCGTCCCCTAATCCTAACCCGTACGCTGACACTACCCCGCGCCCTCACACGTACGCTCCCCCTAAAGCGTTCTCGTACCCTCACCTGGACCCTAAACCGTCCCCGTCCCCTAACCCTAACCCTAGCCCGAACCCTAACCCTAAACCTTCCCCGAAGCCTGACCCTCACCCGTCCCCTAATCCTAACCCGTACGCTGACACTAACCCGCGCCCTCAAACGTACGCTCCCCCTAAAGCGTTGTCGTACCCTCTCCTGGACCCTAAACCGTCCCCGTCCCCTAACCCTAACCCTAGCCCGAACCCTAACCCTAACCCTTCCCCGAAGCCTGACCCTCACCCGTCCCCTAATCCTAACCCTTACGCTGACACTAACCCGCGCCCTCACACGTACGCTCCCCCTAAAGCGTTGTCGTACCCTCACCTGGACCCTAAACCGTCCCCGTCCCCTAACCCTAACCCTAGCCCGAACCCTAACCCTAACCCTTCCCCGAAGCCTGACCCTCACCCGTCCCCTAATCCTAAACCGTACGCTGACACTAACCCGCGCCCTCACATGTACGCTCCCCCTAAAGCGTTGTCGTACCCTCACCTGGACCCTAAACCGTCCCCGTCCCCTAACCGTAACCCTAGCCCGAACCCTAACCCTAAAACTTCCCCGAAGCCTGACCCTCACCCGTCCCCTAATCCTAACCCGTACGCTGACACTAACCCGCGCCCTCACACGTACGCTCCCCCTAAAGCGTTGTCGTACCCTCACCTTGACCCTAAACCGTCCCCGTCCCCTAACCCTAACCCTAACCCGAACCCTAACCCTAACCCTTCCCCGAAGCCTGACCCTCACCCGTCCCCTAATCCTAACCCGTATGCTGACACTAACCCGCGCCCTCACACGTACGCTCCCCCTAAAGCGTTGTCATACCCTCACCTGGACCCTAAACCGTCCCCGTCCCCTAACCCTAACTCTAGCCAGAACCCTAACCCTAACCCTTCCCCGAAGCCTGACCCTCACCCGTCCCCTAATCCTAACCCGTACGCTGACACTAACCCGCGCCCTCACACGTACGCTCCCCCTAAAGCGTTGTCGTACCCTCACCTGGACCCTAAACCGTCCCCGTCCCCTAACCCTAACCCTAGCCCGAACCCTAACCCTAACCCTTCCCCGAAGCCTGACCCTCACCTGTCCCCTAATCCTAACCCGTATGCTGACACTAACCCGCGCCCTCACACGTACGCTCCCCCTAAAGCGTTGTCGTACCCTCACCTGGACCGTAAACCGTCCCCGTCCCCTAACCCTAACCCTAGCCCGAACCCTAACCCTAACACTTCCCCGAAGCCTGAACCTCACCCGTCCCCTAATCCTAACCCGTACGCTGACACTAACCCGCGCCCTCACACGTACGCTCCCCCTAAAGCGTTGTCGTACCCTCACCTGGACCCTAAACCGTCCCCGTCCCCTAACCCTAACCCTAGCCCGAACCCTAACCCTAATCCCTCCCGAAGCCTGACCCTCACCCGTCCCCTAATCCTAACCCGTACGCTGACACTAACCCGCGCCCTCACACGTATGCTCCCCCTAAAGCGTTGTCGTACCCTCACCTGGACCCGAAACCGTCCCCGTCCCCTAACCCTAACCCTAGCCCGAACCCTAACCCTAACCCTTCCCCGAAGCCTGACCCTCACCCGTCCCCTAATCCTAACCCGTACGCTGACACTAACCCGCGCCCTCACACGTACGCTCCCCCTAAAGCGTTGTCGTACCCTCACCTGAACCCTAAACCGTCCCCGTCCCCTAACCCTAACCCTAGCCCGAACCCTAACCCTAAACCTTCCCCGAAGCCTGACCCTCACCCGTCCCCTAATCCTAACCAGTACGCTGACACTAACCCGCGCCCTCACACGTACGCTCCCCCTAAAGCGTTGTCGTACCCTCTCCTGGACCCTAAACCGTCCCCGTCCCCTAACCCTAACCCTAGCCCGAACCCTAACCCTAACCCTTCCCCGAAGCCTGACCCTCACCCGTCCCCTAATCCTAACCCTTACGCTGACACTAACGCGCGCCCTCACACGTACGCTCCCCCTAAAGCGTTGTCGTACCCTCACCTGGACCCTAAACCGTCCCCGTCCCCTAACCCTAACCCTAGCCCGAACCCTAACCTTAACCCTTCCCCGAAGCCTGACCCTCACCCTTCCCCTAATCATAACCCGTACGCTGACACTAACCCGCGCCCTCACACGTACGCTCCCCCTTAAGCGTTGTCGTACCCTCACCTGGACCCTAAACCGTCCCCGTCCCCTAACCCTAACCCTAGCCCGAACCCTAACCCTAACCCTTCCCCGAAGCCTGACCCTCACCCGTCCCCTAATCCTAACCCGTACGCTGACACTAACCCTCGCCCTCACACGTACGCTCCCCCTAAAGCGTTGTCGTACCCTCACCTGGACCCTAAACCGTCCCCGTCCCCTAACCGTAACCCTAGCCCGAACCCTAACCCTAAACCTTCCACGAAGCCTGACCCTCACCCGTCCCCTAATCCTAACCTGTACGCTGACACTAACCCGCGCCCTCACACGTACGCTCCCCCTAAAGCGTTGTCGTACCCTCACCTGGACCCTAAACCGTCCCCGTCCCCTAACCCTAACCCTAGCCCGAACCCTAACCCTAACCCTTCCCCGAAGCCTGACCCTCACCCGTCCCCTAATCCTAACCCGTACGCTGACACTAACCCGCGCCCTCACACGTACGCTCCCCCTAAACCGTTGTCGTACCCTCACCTGGACCGTAAACCGTCCCCGTCCCCTAACCCTAACCCTAGCCCGAACCCTAACCCTAACTCTTCCCCGAAGCCTGACCCTCACCAGTCCCCTAATCCTAACCCGTACGCTGACACTAACCCACGCCCTCACACGTACGCTCCCCCTAAAGCGTTGTCATACCCTCACCTGGACCCTAAAACGTCCCCGTCCCCTAACCCTAACCCTAGCCCGAACCCTAACTCTAACACTTCCCCGAAGCCTGACCCTCACCCGTCCCCTAATCCTAACCCGTACGCTGACACTAACACGCGCCCTCACACGTACGCTCCCCCTAAAGCGTTGTCGTACCCTCACCTGGACCCTAAACCGTCCCCGTCCCCTAACCCTAACCCTAGCCCGAACCCTAACCCTAACCCTTTCCCGAAGCCTGACCCTCACCCGTCCCCTAATCCTAACCCGTACGCTGGCACTAACCCGCGCCCTCACACGTACGCTCCCCCTAAAGCGTTGTCGTACCCTCACCTGGACCCTAAACCGTCCCCGTCCCCTAACCCTAACCCTAGCCCGAACCCTAACCCTAACCCTTCCCGAAGCCTGACCCTCACCCGTCCCCTAATCCTAACCCGTACGCTGACACTACCCCGCGCCCTCACACGTACGCTCCCCCTAAAGCGTTGTCGTACCCTCACCTGGACCCTAAACCGTCCCCGTCCCCTAACCCTAACCCTAGCCCGAACCCTAACCCTAACCCCTCCCGAAGCCTGACCCTCACCCGTCCCCTAATCCTAACCCGTACGCTGACACTAACCCGCGCCCTCACACGTACGCTCCCCCTAAATCGTTGTCGTACCCTCACCTGGACCCTAAACCGTCCCCGTCCCCTAACCCTAACCCTAGCCCGAACCCTAACCCTAACCCTTCCCCGAAGCCTGACCCTCACCCGTCCCCTAATCCTAACCCGTACGCTGACACTAACCCGCGCCCTCACACGTACGCTCCCCCTAAAGCGTTGTCGTACCCTCACCTGGACCCTAAACCGTCCCCGTCCCCTAACCGTAACCCTAGCCAGAACCCTAACCCTAAACCTTCCACGAAGCCTGACCCTCACCCGTCCCCTAATCCTAACCTGTATGCTGACACTAACCCGCGCCCTCACACGTACGCTCCCCCTAAAGCGTTGTCGTACCCTCACCTGGACCCTAAACCGTCCCCGTCCCCTAACCCTAACCCTAGCCCGAACCCTAACCCTAACCCTTCCCCGAAGCCTGACCCTCACCCGTCCCCTAATCCTAACCCGTACGCTGACACTAACCCGCGCCCTCACACGTACGCTCCCCCTAAAGCGTTGTCGTACCCTCACCTGGACCGTAAACCGTCCCCGTCCCCTAACCCTAACCCTAGCCCGAACCCTAACCCTAACTCTTCCCCGAAGCCTGACCCTCACCAGTCCCCTAATCCTAACCCGTACGCTGACACTAACCCGCGCCCTCACACGTACGCTCCCCCTAAAGCGTTGTCATACCCTCACCTGGACCCTAAACCGTCCCCGTCCCCTAACCCTAACCCTAGCCCGAACCCTAACCCTAACCCTTCCCCGAAGCCTGACCCTCACCCGTCCCGTAATCCTAACCCGTACGCTGACACTAACACGCGCCCTCACACGTACGCTCCCCCTAAAGCGTTGTCGTACCCTCACCTGTACCCTAAACCGTCCCCGTCCCCTAACCCTAACCCTAGCCCGAACCCAACCCTAACCCTTTCCCGAAGCCTGACCCTCACCCGTCCCCTAATCCTAACCCGTACGCTGACACTAACCCGCGCCCTCACACGTACGCTCCCCCTAAAGCGTTGTCGTACCCTCACCTGGACCCTAAACCGTCCCCGTCCCCTAACCCTAACCCTAGCCCGAACCCTAACCCTAACCCTTCCCGAAGCCTGACCCTCACCCGTCCCCTAATCCTAACCCGTACGCTGACACTACCCCGCGCCCTCACACGTACGCTCCCCATAAAGCGTTGTCGTACCCTCACCTGGACCCTAAACCGTCCCCGTCCCCTAACCCTAACCCTAGCCCGAACCCTAACCCTAACCCCTCCCGAAGCCTGACCCTCACCCGTCCCCTAATCCTAACCCGTACGCTGACACTAACCCGCGCCCTCACACGTACGCTCCCCCTAAAGCGTTGTCGTACCCTCACCTGGACCCTAAACCGTCCCCGTCCCCTAACCCTAACCCTAGCCCGAACCCTAACCCTTCCCCGAAGCCTGACCCTCACCCGTCCCCTAATCCTAACCCGTACGCTGACACTACCCCGCGCCCTCACACGTACGCTCCCCCTAAAGCGTTGTCGTACCCTCACCTGGACCCTAAACCGTCCCCATCCCCTAACCCTAACCCTAGCCCGAACCCTAACCATAACCCTTCCCTGAAGCCTGACCCTCACCCGTCCCCTAATCCTAACCCGTACGCTGACACTAACCCGCGCCCTCACATGTACGTTCCCCCTAAAGCGTTGTCGTACCCTCACCTGGACCCTAAACCGTCCCCGTCCCCTAACCCTAACCCTACCCCGAACCCTAACCCTAACCCTTCCCCGAAGCCTGACCCTCACCCGTCCCCTAATCCTAACCCGTACGCTGACACTAACCCCCGCCCTCACACGTACGCTCCCCCTAAAGCGTTGTCGTACCCTCACCTGGACCCTAAACCGTCCCCGTCCCCTAACCCTAACCCTAGCCCGAACCCTAACCCTAACCCTTCCCCGAAGCCTGACCCTCACCTGTCCCCTAATCCTAACCCGTACGCTGACACTAACCCGCGCCCTCACACGTACGCTCCCCCTAAAGCGTTGTCGTACCCTCACCTGGACCCTAAACCGTCCCCGTCCCCTAACCCTAACCCTAGCCCGAACCCTAACCCTAAACCTTCCCCGAAGCCTGACCCTCACCCGTCCCCTAATCCTAACCCGTACGCTGACACTAACCCGCGCCCTCACACGTACGCTCCCCCTAAAACGTTGTCGTACCCTCACCTGGACCCTAAACCGTCCCCGTCCCCTAACCCTAACCCTAGCCCGAACCCTAACCCTAACCCTTCCCCGAAGCCTGACCCTCACCCGTCCCCTAATCCTAACCCGTACGCTGACACTAACCCGCGCCCTCACACGTACGCTCCCCCTAAAGCGTTGTCGTACCCTCACCTGGACCGTAAACCGTCCCCGTCCCCTAACCCTAACCCTAGCCCGAACCCTAACCCTAACACTTCCCCGAAGCCTGAACCTCACCCGTCCCCTAATCCTAACCCGTACGCTGACACTAACCCGCGCCCTCACACGTACGCTCCCCCTAAAGCGTTGTCGTACCCTCACCTGGACCCTAAACCGTCCCCGTCCCCTAACCCTAACCCTAGCCCGAACCCTAACCCTAACCCCTCCTGAAGCCTGACCCTCACCCGTCCCCTAATCCTAACCCGTACGCTGACACTAACCCGCGCCCTCACACGTATGCTCCCCCTAAAGCGTTGTCGTACACTCACCTGGACCCTAAACCATCCCCGTCCCCTAATCCTAACCCGTACGCTGACACTACCCCGCGCCCTCACACGTACGCTCCCCCTAAAGCGTTGTCGTACCCTCACCTGGAACCTAAACCGTCCCCGTCCCCTAACCCTAACCCTAGCCCGAACCCTAACACTAACCCCTCCCGAAGCCTGACCCTCACCCGTCCCCTAATCCTAACCCGTACGCTGACACTAACCCGCGCCCTCACACGTATGCTCCCCCTAAAGCGTTGTCGTACCCTCACCTGGACCCGAAACCGTCCCCGTCCCCTAACCCTAACCCTAGCCCGAACCCTAACCCTAACCCTTCCCCGAAGCCTGACCCTCACCCGTCGCCTAATCCTAACCAGTACGCTGACACTAACCCGCGCCCTCACACGTACGCTCCCCCTAAAGCGTTGTCGTACCCTCACCTGGACCCTAAACCGTCTCCGTCCCCTAACCCTAACCCTAGCCCGAACCCTAACCCTAAACCTTCCCCGAAGCCTGACCCTCACCCGTCCCCTAATCCTAACCCGTACGCTGACCCTAACCCGCGCCCTCACACGTACGCTCCCCCTAAAGCGTTGTCGTACCCTCTCCTGGACCCTAAACCGTCCCCGTCCCCTAACCCTAACCCTAGCCCGAACCCTAACCCTAACCCTTCCCCGAAGCCTGACCCTCACCCGTCCCCTAATCCTAACCCTTACGCTGACACTAACCCGCGCCCTCACACGTACGCTCCCCCTAAAGCGTTGTCGTACCCTCACCTGGACCCTAAACCGTCCCCGTCCCCTAACCCTAACCCTAGCCCGAACCCTAACCTTAACCCTTCCACGAAGCCTGACCCTCACCCGTCCCCTAATCCTAACCTGTACGCTGACACTAACACGTGCCCTCACACGTACGCTCCCCCTAAAGCGTTGTCGTACCCTCACCTGGACCCTAAACCGTCCCCGTCCCCTAACCCTAACCCTAGCCCGAACCCTAACCCTAACCCTTCCCCGAAGCCTGACCCTCACCCGTCCCCTAATCCTAAACCGTACGCTGACACTAACCCGCGCCCTCACACATACGCTCCCCCTAAAGCGTTGTCGTACCCTCACCTGGACCCTAAACCGTCCCCGTCCCCTAACCGTAACCCTAGCCCGAACCCTAACCCTAAAACTTCCCCGAAGCCTGACCCTCACCCGTCCCCTAATCCTAACCCGTACGCTGACACTAACCCGCGCCCTCACACGTACGCTCCCCCTAAAGCGTTGTCGTACCCTCACCTTGACCCTAAACCGTCCCCGTCCCCTAACCCTAACCCTAACCCGAACCCTAACCCTAACCCTTCCCCGAAGCCTGACCCTCACCCGTCCCCTAATCCTAACCCGTATGCTGACACTAACCCGCGCCCTCACACGTACGCTCCCCCTAAAGCGTTGTCATACCCTCACCTGGACCCTAAACCGTCCCCGTCCCCTAACCCTAACTCTAGCCAGAACCCTAACCCTAACCCTTCCCCGAAGCCTGACCCTCACCCGTCCCCTAATCCTAACCCGTACGCTGACACTAACCCGCGCCCTCACACGTACGCTCCCCCTAAAGCGTTGTCGTACCCTCACCTGGACCCTAAACCGTCCCCGTCCCCTAACCCTAACCCTAGCCCGAACCCTAACCCTAACCCTTCCCCGAAGCCTGACCCTCACCTGTCCCCTAATCCTAACCCGTATGCTGACACTAACCCGCGCCCTCACACGTACGCTCCCCCTAAAGCGTTGTCGTACCCTCACCTGGACCCTAAACCGTCCCCGTCCCCTAACCCTAACCCTAGCCCGACACCTAACCGTAACTCTTCCCCGAAGCCTGACCCTCACCCGTCCCCTAATCCTAACCCATACGCTGACACTAACCCACGCCCTCACACGTACGCTCCCCCTAAAGCGTTGTCGTACCCTCACCTGGACCCTAAACCGTCCCCGTCCCCTAACCCTAACCCTAGCCCGAACCCTAACCCTAACCCTTCCCCTAAGCCTGACCCTCACCCGTCCCCTAATCCTAACCCGTACGCTGACACTAACCCGCGCCCTCACACGTACGCTCCCCCTAAAGCGTTGTCGTACCCTCACCTGGACCCTAAACCGTCCCCGTCCCCTAACCATAACCCTAGCCCGAACCCTAACCCTAATCCTTCCCCGAAGCCTGACCCTCACCCGTCCCCTAATCCTAACCCGTACGCTGACACTAACCCGCGCCCTCACACGTACGCTCCCCCTAAAGCGTTGTCGTACCCTCACCTGGACCCTAAACCGTCCCCGTCCCCTTACCTTAACCCTAGCCCGAACCCTAACCCTAAAACTTCCCCGAAGCCTGACCCTCACCCGTCCCCTAATCCTAACCCGTACGCTGACACTAACCCGCGCCCTCACACGTACGCTCCCCCTAAAGCGTTGTCGTACCCTCACCTGGACCCTAAACCGTCCCCGTCCCCTAACCCTAACCCTAGCCCGAACCGTAACCCTAACCCTTCCCCGAAGCCTGACCCTCACCCGTCCCCTAATCCTAACCCGTACGCTGACACTAACCCGCGCCCTCACACGTACGCTCCCCCTAAAGCGTTGTCGTACCCTCACCTGGACCCTAAACCGTCCCCGTCCCCTAACCCTAACCCTAGCCCGAACCCTAACCCTAACCCTTCCCGAAGCCTGACCCTCACCCGTCCCCTAATCCTAACCCGTACGCTGACACTAACCCGCGCCCTCACACGTACGCTCCCCCTAAAGCGTTGTCGTACCCTCACCTGGACCCTAAACCGTCCCCGTCCCCTACCCCTAACCCTAGCCCGAACCCTAACCCTAACCCCTCCCGAAGCCTGACCCTCACCCGTGCCCTAATCCTAACCCGTACGCTGACACTAACCCGCGCCCTCACACGTACGCTCCCCCTAAAGCGTTGTGGTACCCTCACCTGGACCCTAAACCGTCCCCGTCCCCTAACCGTAACCCTAGCCCGAACCCTAACCCTAACCCTTCCCCGAAGCCTGACCCTCACCTGTCCCCTAATCCTAACCCGTACGCTGACACTAACCCGCGCCCTCACACGTACGCTCCCCCTAAAGCGTTGTCGTACCCTCACCTGGACCCTAAACCGTCCCCGTCCCCTAACCCTAACCCTAGCCCGAACCCTAACCCTAAACCTTCCCCGAAGCCTGACCCTCACCCGTCCCCTAATCCTAACCCGTACGCTGACACTAACCCGCGCCCTCACACGTACGCTCCCCCTAAAACGTTGTCGTACCCTCACCTGGACCCTAAACCGTCCCCGTCCCCTAACCCTAACCCTAGCCCGAACCCTAACCGTAACCCTTCCCCGAAGCCTGACCCTCACCCGTCCCCTAATCCTAACCCGTACGCTGACACTAACCCGCGCCCTCACACGTACACTCCCCCTAAAGCGTTGTCGTACCCTCACCTGGACCGTAAACCGTCCCCGTCCCCTAACCCTAACCCTAGCCCGAACCCTAACCCTAACACTTCCCCGAAGCCTGAACCTCACCCGTCCCCTAATCCTAACCCGTACGCTGACACTAACCCGCGCCCTCACACGTACGCTCCCCCTAAAGCGTTGTCGTACCCTCACCTGGACCCTAAACCGTCCCCGTCCCCTAACCCTAACCCTAGCCCGAACCCTAACCCTAACCCCTCCTGAAGCCTGACCCTCACCCGTCCCCTAATCCTAACCCGTACGCTGACACTAACCCGCGCCCTCACACGTATGCTCCCCCTAAAGCGTTGTCGTACACTCACCTGGACCCTAAACCATCCCCGTCCCCTAATCCTAACCCGTACGCTGACACTACCCCGCGCCCTCACACGTACGCTCCCCCTAAAGCGTTGTCGTACCCTCACCTGGACCCTAAACCGTCCCCGTCCCCTAACCCTAACCCTAGCCCGAACCCTAACCCTAAAACTTCCCCGAAGCCTGACCCTCACCCGTCCCCTAATCCTAACCCGTACGCTGACACTAACCCGCGCCCTCACACGTACGCTCCCCCTAAAGCGTTGTCGTACCCTCACCTTGACCCTAAACCGTCCCCGTCCCCTAACCCTAACCCTAACCCGAACCCTAACCCTAACCCTTCCCCGAAGCCTGACCCTCACCCGTCCCCTAATCCTAACCCGTATGCTGACACTAACCCGCGCCCTCACACGTACGCTCCCCCTAAAGCGTTGTCATACCCTCACCTGGACCCTAAACCGTCCCCGTCCCCTAACCCTAACTCTAGCCAGAACCCTAACCCTAACCCTTCCCCGAAGCCTGACCCTCACCCGTCCCCTAATCCTAACCCGTACGCTGACACTAACCCGCGCCCTCACACGTACGCTCCCCCTAAAGCGTTGTCGTACCCTCACCTGGACCCTAAACCGTCCCCGTCCCCTAACCCTAACCCTAGCCCGAACCCTAACCCTAACCCTTCCCCGAAGCCTGACCCTCACCTGTCCCCTAATCCTAACCCGTATGCTGACACTAACCCGCGCCCTCACACGTACGCTCCCCCTAAAGCGTTGTCGTACCCTCACCTGGACCGTAAACCGTCCCCGTCCCCTAACCCTAACCCTAGCCCGAACCCTAACCCTAACACTTCCCCGAAGCCTGAACCTCACCCGTCCCCTAATCCTAACCCGTACGCTGACACTAACCCGCGCCCTCACACGTACGCTCCCCCTAAAGCGTTGTCGTACCCTCACCTGGACCCTAAACCGTCCCCGTCCCCTAACCCTAACCCTAGCCCGAACCCTAACCCTAATCCCTCCCGAAGCCTGACCCTCACCCGTCCCCTAATCCTAACCCGTACGCTGACACTAACCCGCGCCCTCACACGTATGCTCCCCCTAAAGCGTTGTCGTACCCTCACCTTGACCCTAAACCGTCCCCGTCCCCTAACCCTAACCCTAACCCGAACCCTAACCCTAACCCTTCCCCGAAGCCTGACCCTCACCCGTCCCCTAATCCTAACCCGTATGCTGACACTAACCCGCGCCCTCACACGTACGCTCCCCCTAAAGCGTTGTCGTACCCTCACCTGAACCCTAAACCGTCCCCGTCCCCTAACCCTAACCCTAGCCCGAACCCTAACCCTAAACCTTCCCCGAAGCCTGACCCTCACCCGTCCCCTAATCCTAACCAGTACGCTGACACTAACCCGCGCCCTCACACGTACGCTCCCCCTAAAGCGTTGTCGTACCCTCTCCTGGACCCTAAACCGTCCCCGTCCCCTAACCCTAACCCTAGCCCGAACCCTAACCCTAACCCTTCCCCGAAGCCTGACCCTCACCCGTCCCCTAATCCTAACCCTTACGCTGACACTAACGCGCGCCCTCACACGTACGCTCCCCCTAAAGCGTTGTCGTACCCTCACCTGGACCCTAAACCGTCCCCGTCCCCTAACCCTAACCCTAGCCCGAACCCTAACCTTAACCCTTCCCCGAAGCCTGACCCTCACCCTTCCCCTAATCATAACCCGTACGCTGACACTAACCCGCGCCCTCACACGTACGCTCCCCCTTAAGCGTTGTCGTACCCTCACCTGGACCCTAAACCGTCCCCGTCCCCTAACCCTAACCCTAGCCCGAACCCTAACCCTAACCCTTCCCCGAAGCCTGACCCTCACCCGTCCCCTAATCCTAACCCGTACGCTGACACTAACCCTCGCCCTCACACGTACGCTCCCCCTAAAGCGTTGTCGTACCCTCACCTGGACCCTAAACCGTCCCCGTCCCCTAACCGTAACCCTAGCCCGAACCCTAACCCTAAACCTTCCACGAAGCCTGACCCTCACCCGTCCCCTAATCCTAACCTGTACGCTGACACTAACCCGCGCCCTCACACGTACGCTCCCCCTAAAGCGTTGTCGTACCCTCACCTGGACCCTAAACCGTCCCCGTCCCCTAACCCTAACCCTAGCCCGAACCCTAACCCTAACCCTTCCCCGAAGCCTGACCCTCACCCGTCCCCTAATCCTAACCCGTACGCTGACACTAACCCGCGCCCTCACACGTACGCTCCCCCTAAACCGTTGTCGTACCCTCACCTGGACCGTAAACCGTCCCCGTCCCCTAACCCTAACCCTAGCCCGAACCCTAACCCTAACTCTTCCCCGAAGCCTGACCCTCACCAGTCCCCTAATCCTAACCCGTACGCTGACACTAACCCACGCCCTCACACGTACGCTCCCCCTAAAGCGTTGTCATACCCTCACCTGGACCCTAAAACGTCCCCGTCCCCTAACCCTAACCCTAGCCCGAACCCTAACTCTAACACTTCCCCGAAGCCTGACCCTCACCCGTCCCCTAATCCTAACCCGTACGCTGACACTAACACGCGCCCTCACACGTACGCTCCCCCTAAAGCGTTGTCGTACCCTCACCTGGACCCTAAACCGTCCCCGTCCCCTAACCCTAACCCTAGCCCGAACCCTAACCCTAACCCTTTCCCGAAGCCTGACCCTCACCCGTCCCCTAATCCTAACCCGTACGCTGGCACTAACCCGCGCCCTCACACGTACGCTCCCCCTAAAGCGTTGTCGTACCCTCACCTGGACCCTAAACCGTCCCCGTCCCCTAACCCTAACCCTAGCCCGAACCCTAACCCTAACCCTTCCCGAAGCCTGACCCTCACCCGTCCCCTAATCCTAACCCGTACGCTGACACTACCCCGCGCCCTCACACGTACGCTCCCCCTAAAGCGTTGTCGTACCCTCACCTGGACCCTAAACCGTCCCCGTCCCCTAACCCTAACCCTAGCCCGAACCCTAACCCTAACCCCTCCCGAAGCCTGACCCTCACCCGTCCCCTAATCCTAACCCGTACGCTGACACTAACCCGCGCCCTCACACGTACGCTCCCCCTAAATCGTTGTCGTACCCTCACCTGGACCCTAAACCGTCCCCGTCCCCTAACCCTAACCCTAGCCCGAACCCTAACCCTAACCCTTCCCCGAAGCCTGACCCTCACCCGTCCCCTAATCCTAACCCGTACGCTGACACTAACCCGCGCCCTCACACGTACGCTCCCCCTAAAGCGTTGTCGTACCCTCACCTGGACCCTAAACCGTCCCCGTCCCCTAACCGTAACCCTAGCCAGAACCCTAACCCTAAACCTTCCACGAAGCCTGACCCTCACCCGTCCCCTAATCCTAACCTGTATGCTGACACTAACCCGCGCCCTCACACGTACGCTCCCCCTAAAGCGTTGTCGTACCCTCACCTGGACCCTAAACCGTCCCCGTCCCCTAACCCTAACCCTAGCCCGAACCCTAACCCTAACCCTTCCCCGAAGCCTGACCCTCACCCGTCCCCTAATCCTAACCCGTACGCTGACACTAACCCGCGCCCTCACACGTACGCTCCCCCTAAAGCGTTGTCGTACCCTCACCTGGACCGTAAACCGTCCCCGTCCCCTAACCCTAACCCTAGCCCGAACCCTAACCCTAACTCTTCCCCGAAGCCTGACCCTCACCAGTCCCCTAATCCTAACCCGTACGCTGACACTAACCCGCGCCCTCACACGTACGCTCCCCCTAAAGCGTTGTCATACCCTCACCTGGACCCTAAACCGTCCCCGTCCCCTAACCCTAACCCTAGCCCGAACCCTAACCCTAACCCTTCCCCGAAGCCTGACCCTCACCCGTCCCGTAATCCTAACCCGTACGCTGACACTAACACGCGCCCTCACACGTACGCTCCCCCTAAAGCGTTGTCGTACCCTCACCTGTACCCTAAACCGTCCCCGTACCCTAACCCTAACCCTAGCCCGAACCCTAACCCTAACCCTTTCCCGAAGCCTGACCCTCACCCGTCCCCTAATCCTAACCCGTACGCTGACACTAACCCGCGCCCTCACACGTACGCTCCCCCTAAAGCGTTGTCGTACCCTCACCTGGACCCTAAACCGTCCCCGTCCCCTAACCCTAACCCTAGCCCGAACCCTAACCCTAACCCTTCCCGAAGCCTGACCCTCACCCGTCCCCTAATCCTAACCCGTACGCTGACACTACCCCGCGCCCTCACACGTACGCTCCCCATAAAGCGTTGTCGTACCCTCACCTGGACCCTAAACCGTCCCCGTCCCCTAACCCTAACCCTAGCCCGAACCCTAACCCTAACCCCTCCCGAAGCCTGACCCTCACCCGTCCCCTAATCCTAACCCGTACGCTGACACTAACCCGCGCCCTCACACGTACGCTCCCCCTAAAGCGTTGTCGTACCCTCACCTGGACCCTAAACCGTCCCCGTCCCCTAACCCTAACCCTAGCCCGAACCCTAACCCTTCCCCGAAGCCTGACCCTCACCCGTCCCCTAATCCTAACCCGTACGCTGACACTACCCCGCGCCCTCACACGTACGCTCCCCCTAAAGCGTTGTCGTACCCTCACCTGGACCCTAAACCGTCCCCATCCCCTAACCCTAACCCTAGCCCGAACCCTAACCATAACCCTTCCCTGAAGCCTGACCCTCACCCGTCCCCTAATCCTAACCCGTACGCTGACACTAACCCGCGCCCTCACATGTACGTTCCCCCTAAAGCGTTGTCGTACCCTCACCTGGACCCTAAACCGTCCCCGTCCCCTAACCCTAACCCTACCCCGAACCCTAACCCTAACCCTTCCCCGAAGCCTGACCCTCACCCGTCCCCTAATCCTAACCCGTACGCTGACACTAACCCCCGCCCTCACACGTACGCTCCCCCTAAAGCGTTGTCGTACCCTCACCTGGACCCTAAACCGTCCCCGTCCCCTAACCCTAACCCTAGCCCGAACCCTAACCCTAACCCTTCCCCGAAGCCTGACCCTCACCTGTCCCCTAATCCTAACCCGTACGCTGACACTAACCCGCGCCCTCACACGTACGCTCCCCCTAAAGCGTTGTCGTACCCTCACCTGGACCCTAAACCGTCCCCGTCCCCTAACCCTAACCCTAGCCCGAACCCTAACCCTAAACCTTCCCCGAAGCCTGACCCTCACCCGTCCCCTAATCCTAACCCGTACGCTGACACTAACCCGCGCCCTCACACGTACGCTCCCCCTAAAACGTTGTCGTACCCTCACCTGGACCCTAAACCGTCCCCGTCCCCTAACCCTAACCCTAGCCCGAACCCTAACCCTAACCCTTCCCCGAAGCCTGACCCTCACCCGTCCCCTAATCCTAACCCGTACGCTGACACTAACCCGCGCCCTCACACGTACGCTCCCCCTAAAGCGTTGTCGTACCCTCACCTGGACCGTAAACCGTCCCCGTCCCCTAACCCTAACCCTAGCCCGAACCCTAACCCTAACACTTCCCCGAAGCCTGAACCTCACCCGTCCCCTAATCCTAACCCGTACGCTGACACTAACCCGCGCCCTCACACGTACGCTCCCCCTAAAGCGTTGTCGTACCCTCACCTGGACCCTAAACCGTCCCCGTCCCCTAACCCTAACCCTAGCCCGAACCCTAACCCTAACCCCTCCTGAAGCCTGACCCTCACCCGTCCCCTAATCCTAACCCGTACGCTGACACTAACCCGCGCCCTCACACGTATGCTCCCCCTAAAGCGTTGTCGTACACTCACCTGGACCCTAAACCATCCCCGTCCCCTAATCCTAACCCGTACGCTGACACTACCCCGCGCCCTCACACGTACGCTCCCCCTAAAGCGTTGTCGTACCCTCACCTGGACCCTAAACCGTCCCCGTCCCCTAACCCTAACCCTAGCCCGAACCCTAACACTAACCCCTCCCGAAGCCTGACCCTCACCCGTCCCCTAATCCTAACCCGTACGCTGACACTAACCCGCGCCCTCACACGTATGCTCCCCCTAAAGCGTTGTCGTACCCTCACCTGGACCCGAAACCGTCCCCGTCCCCTAACCCTAACCCTAGCCCGAACCCTAACCCTAACCCTTCCCCGAAGCCTGACCCTCACCCGTCGCCTAATCCTAACCAGTACGCTGACACTAACCCGCGCCCTCACACGTACGCTCCCCCTAAAGCGTTGTCGTACCCTCACCTGGACCCTAAACCGTCCCCGTCCCCTAACCCTAACCCTAGCCCGAACCCTAACCCTAAACCTTCCCCGAAGCCTGACCCTCACCCGTCCCCTAATCCTAACCCGTACGCTGACCCTAACCCGCGCCCTCACACGTACGCTCCCCCTAAAGCGTTGTCGTACCCTCTCCTGGACCCTAAACCGTCCCCGTCCCCTAACCCTAACCCTAGCCCGAACCCTAACCCTAACCCTTCCCCGAAGCCTGACCCTCACCCGTCCCCTAATCCTAACCCTTACGCTGACACTAACCCGCGCCCTCACACGTACGCTCCCCCTAAAGCGTTGTCGTACCCTCACCTGGACCCTAAACCGTCCCCGTCCCCTAACCCTAACCCTAGCCCGAACCCTAACCTTAACCCTTCCACGAAGCCTGACCCTCACCCGTCCCCTAATCCTAACCTGTACGCTGACACTAACACGTGCCCTCACACGTACGCTCCCCCTAAAGCGTTGTCGTACCCTCACCTGGACCCTAAACCGTCCCCGTCCCCTAACCCTAACCCTAGCCCGAACCCTAACCCTAACCCTTCCCCGAAGCCTGACCCTCACCCGTCCCCTAATCCTAAACCGTACGCTGACACTAACCCGCGCCCTCACACATACGCTCCCCCTAAAGCGTTGTCGTACCCTCACCTGGACCCTAAACCGTCCCCGTCCCCTAACCGTAACCCTAGCCCGAACCCTAACCCTAAAACTTCCCCGAAGCCTGACCCTCACCCGTCCCCTAATCCTAACCCGTACGCTGACACTAACCCGCGCCCTCACACGTACGCTCCCCCTAAAGCGTTGTCGTACCCTCACCTTGACCCTAAACCGTCCCCGTCCCCTAACCCTAACCCTAACCCGAACCCTAACCCTAACCCTTCCCCGAAGCCTGACCCTCACCCGTCCCCTAATCCTAACCCGTATGCTGACACTAACCCGCGCCCTCACACGTACGCTCCCCCTAAAGCGTTGTCATACCCTCACCTGGACCCTAAACCGTCCCCGTCCCCTAACCCTAACTCTAGCCAGAACCCTAACCCTAACCCTTCCCCGAAGCCTGACCCTCACCCGTCCCCTAATCCTAACCCGTACGCTGACACTAACCCGCGCCCTCACACGTACGCTCCCCCTAAAGCGTTGTCGTACCCTCACCTGGACCCTAAACCGTCCCCGTCCCCTAACCCTAACCCTAGCCCGAACCCTAACCCTAACCCTTCCCCGAAGCCTGACCCTCACCTGTCCCCTAATCCTAACCCGTATGCTGACACTAACCCGCGCCCTCACACGTACGCTCCCCCTAAAGCGTTGTCGTACCCTCACCTGGACCCTAAACCGTCCCCGTCCCCTAACCCTAACCCTAGCCCGACACCTAACCGTAACTCTTCCCCGAAGCCTGACCCTCACCCGTCCCCTAATCCTAACCCATACGCTGACACTAACCCACGCCCTCACACGTACGCTCCCCCTAAAGCGTTGTCGTACCCTCACCTGGACCCTAAACCGTCCCCGTCCCCTAACCCTAACCCTAGCCCGAACCCTAACCCTAACCCTTCCCCTAAGCCTGACCCTCACCCGTCCCCTAATCCTAACCCGTACGCTGACACTAACCCGCGCCCTCACACGTACGCTCCCCCTAAAGCGTTGTCGTACCCTCACCTGGACCCTAAACCGTCCCCGTCCCCTAACCATAACCCTAGCCCGAACCCTAACCCTAATCCTTCCCCGAAGCCTGACCCTCACCCGTCCCCTAATCCTAACCCGTACGCTGACACTAACCCGCGCCCTCACACGTACGCTCCCCCTAAAGCGTTGTCGTACCCTCACCTGGACCCTAAACCGTCCCCGTCCCCTTACCTTAACCCTAGCCCGAACCCTAACCCTAAAACTTCCCCGAAGCCTGACCCTCACCCGTCCCCTAATCCTAACCCGTACGCTGACACTAACCCGCGCCCTCACACGTACGCTCCCCCTAAAGCGTTGTCGTACCCTCACCTGGACCCTAAACCGTCCCCGTCCCCTAACCCTAACCCTAGCCCGAACCGTAACCCTAACCCTTCCCCGAAGCCTGACCCTCACCCGTCCCCTAATCCTAACCCGTACGCTGACACTAACCCGCGCCCTCACACGTACGCTCCCCCTAAAGCGTTGTCGTACCCTCACCTGGACCCTAAACCGTCCCCGTCCCCTAACCCTAACCCTAGCCCGAACCCTAACCCTAACCCTTCCCGAAGCCTGACCCTCACCCGTCCCCTAATCCTAACCCGTACGCTGACACTAACCCGCGCCCTCACACGTACGCTCCCCCTAAAGCGTTGTCGTACCCTCACCTGGACCCTAAACCGTCCCCGTCCCCTACCCCTAACCCTAGCCCGAACCCTAACCCTAACCCCTCCCGAAGCCTGACCCTCACCCGTGCCCTAATCCTAACCCGTACGCTGACACTAACCCGCGCCCTCACACGTACGCTCCCCCTAAAGCGTTGTGGTACCCTCACCTGGACCCTAAACCGTCCCCGTCCCCTAACCGTAACCCTAGCCCGAACCCTAACCCTAACCCTTCCCCGAAGCCTGACCCTCACCTGTCCCCTAATCCTAACCCGTACGCTGACACTAACCCGCGCCCTCACACGTACGCTCCCCCTAAAGCGTTGTCGTACCCTCACCTGGACCCTAAACCGTCCCCGTCCCCTAACCCTAACCCTAGCCCGAACCCTAACCCTAAACCTTCCCCGAAGCCTGACCCTCACCCGTCCCCTAATCCTAACCCGTACGCTGACACTAACCCGCGCCCTCACACGTACGCTCCCCCTAAAACGTTGTCGTACCCTCACCTGGACCCTAAACCGTCCCCGTCCCCTAACCCTAACCCTAGCCCGAACCCTAACCGTAACCCTTCCCCGAAGCCTGACCCTCACCCGTCCCCTAATCCTAACCCGTACGCTGACACTAACCCGCGCCCTCACACGTACACTCCCCCTAAAGCGTTGTCGTACCCTCACCTGGACCGTAAACCGTCCCCGTCCCCTAACCCTAACCCTAGCCCGAACCCTAACCCTAACACTTCCCCGAAGCCTGAACCTCACCCGTCCCCTAATCCTAACCCGTACGCTGACACTAACCCGCGCCCTCACACGTACGCTCCCCCTAAAGCGTTGTCGTACCCTCACCTGGACCCTAAACCGTCCCCGTCCCCTAACCCTAACCCTAGCCCGAACCCTAACCCTAACCCCTCCTGAAGCCTGACCCTCACCCGTCCCCTAATCCTAACCCGTACGCTGACACTAACCCGCGCCCTCACACGTATGCTCCCCCTAAAGCGTTGTCGTACACTCACCTGGACCCTAAACCATCCCCGTCCCCTAATCCTAACCCGTACGCTGACACTACCCCGCGCCCTCACACGTACGCTCCCCCTAAAGCGTTGTCGTACCCTCACCTGGACCCTAAACCGTCCCCGTCCCCTAACCCTAACCCTAGCCCGAACCCTAACCCTAAAACTTCCCCGAAGCCTGACCCTCACCCGTCCCCTAATCCTAACCCGTACGCTGACACTAACCCGCGCCCTCACACGTACGCTCCCCCTAAAGCGTTGTCGTACCCTCACCTTGACCCTAAACCGTCCCCGTCCCCTAACCCTAACCCTAACCCGAACCCTAACCCTAACCCTTCCCCGAAGCCTGACCCTCACCCGTCCCCTAATCCTAACCCGTATGCTGACACTAACCCGCGCCCTCACACGTACGCTCCCCCTAAAGCGTTGTCATACCCTCACCTGGACCCTAAACCGTCCCCGTCCCCTAACCCTAACTCTAGCCAGAACCCTAACCCTAACCCTTCCCCGAAGCCTGACCCTCACCCGTCCCCTAATCCTAACCCGTACGCTGACACTAACCCGCGCCCTCACACGTACGCTCCCCCTAAAGCGTTGTCGTACACTCACCTGGACCCTAAACCGTCCCCGTCCCCTAACCCTAACCCTAGCCCGAACCCTAACCCTAACACTTCCCCGAAGCCTGACCCTCACCTGTCCCCTAATCCTAACCCGTATGCTGACACTAACCCGCGCCCTCACACGTACGCTCCCCCTAAAGCGTTGTCGTACCCTCACCTGGACCGTAAACCGTCCCCGTCCCCTAACCCTAACCCTAGCCCGAACCCTAACCCTAACACTTCCCCGAAGCCTGAACCTCACCCGTCCCCTAATCCTAACCCGTACGCTGACACTAACCCGCGCCCTCACACGTACGCTCCCCCTAAAGCGTTGTCGTACCCTCACCTGGACCCTAAACCGTCCCCGTCCCCTAACCCTAACCCTAGCCCGAACCCTAACCCTAACCCCTCCCGAAGCCTGACCCTCACCCGTCCCCTAATCCTAACCCGTACGCTGACACTAACCCGCGCCCTCACACGTATGCTCCCCCTAAAGCGTTGTCGTACCCTCACCTGGACCCGAAACCGTCCCCGTCCCCTAACCCTAACCCTAGCCCGAACCCTAACCCTAACCCTTCCCCGAAGCCTGACCCTCACCCGTCCCCTAATCCTAACCCGTACGCTGACACTAACCCGCGCCCTCACACGTACGCTCCCCCTAAAGCGTTGTCGTACCCTCACCTGAACCCTAAACCGTCCCCGTCCCCTAACCCTAACCCTAGCCCGAACCCTAACCCTAACCCTTCCCCGAAGCCTGACCCTCACCCGTCCCCTAATCCTAACCCTTACGCTGACACTAACGCGCGCCCTCACACGTACGCTCCCCCTAAAGCGTTGTCGTACCCTCACCTGGACCCTAAACCGTCCCCGTCCCCTAACCCTAACCCTAGCCCGAACCCTAACCTTAACCCTTCCCCGAAGCCTGACCCTCACCCGTCCCCTAATCATAACCCGTACGCTGACACTAACCCGCGCCCTCACACGTACGCTCCCCCTTAAGCGTTGTCGTACCCTCACCTGGACCCTAAACCGTCCCCGTCCCCTAACCCTAACCCTAGCCCGAACCCTAACCCTAACCCTTCCCCGAAGCCTGACCCTCACCCGTCCCCTAATCCTAACCCGTACGCTGACACTAACCCTCGCCCTCACACGTACGCTCCCCCTAAAGCGTTGTCGTACCCTCACCTGGACCCTAAACCGTCCCCGTCCCCTAACCGTAACCCTAGCCCGAACCCTAACCCTAAACCTTCCACGAAGCCTGACCCTCACCCGTCCCCTAATCCTAACCTGTACGCTGACACTAACCCGCGCCCTCACACGTACGCTCCCCCTAAAGCGTTGTCGTACCCTCACCTGGACCCTAAACCGTCCCCGTCCCCTAACCCTAACCCTAGCCCGAACCCTAACCCTAACCCTTCCCCGAAGCCTGACCCTCACCCGTCCCCTAATCCTAACCCGTACGCTGACACTAACCCGCGCCCTCACACGTACGCTCCCCGTAAACCGTTGTCGTACCCTCACCTGGACCGTAAACCGTCCCCGTCCCCTAACCCTAACCCTAGCCCGAACCCTAACCCTAACTCTTCCCCGAAGCCTGACCCTCACCAGTCCCCTAATCCTAACCCGTACGCTGACACTAACCCACGCCCTCACACGTACGCTCCCCCTAAAGCGTTGTCATACCCTCACCTGGACCCTAAACCGTCCCCGTCCCCTAACCCTAACCCTAGCCCGAACCCTAACTCTAACCCTTCCCCGAAGCCTGACCCTCACCCGTCCCCTAATCCTAACCCGTACGCTGACACTAACACGCGCCCTCACACGTACGCTCCCCCTAAAGCGTTGTCGTACCCTCACCTGGACCCTAAACCGTCCCCGTCCCCTAACCCTAACCCTAGCCCGAACCCTAACCCTAACCCTTTCCCGAAGCCTGACCCTCACCCGTCCCCTAATCCTAACCCGTACGCTGGCACTAACCCGCGCCCTCACACGTACGCTCCCCCTAAAGCGTTGTCGTACCCTCACCTGGACCCTAAACCGTCCCCGTCCCCTAACCCTAACCCTAGCCCGAACCCTAACCCTAACCCTTCCCGAAGCCTGACCCTCACCCGTCCCCTAATCCTAACCCGTACGCTGACACTACCCCGCGCCCTCACACGTACGCTCCCCCTAAAGCGTTGTCGTACCCTCACCTGGACCCTAAACCGTCCCCGTCCCCTAACCCTAACCCTAGCCCGAACCCTAACCCTAACCCCTCCCGAAGCCTGACCCTCACCCGTCCCCTAATCCTAACCCGTACGCTGACACTAACCCGCGCCCTCACACGTACGCTCCCCCTAAATCGTTGTCGTACCCTCACCTGGACCCTAAACCGTCCCCGTCCCCTAACCCTAACCCTAGCCCGAACCCTAACCCTAACCCTTCCCCGAAGCCTGACCCTCACCCGTCCCCTAATCCTAACCCGTACGCTGACACTAACCCGCGCCCTCACACGTACGCTCCCCCTAAAGCGTTGTCGTACCCTCACCTGAACCCTAAACCGTCCCCGTCCCCTAACCGTAACCCTAGCCAGAACCCTAACCCTAAACCTTCCACGAAGCCTGACCCTCACCCGTCCCCTAATCCTAACCTGTATGCTGACACTAACCCGCGCCCTCACACGTACGCTCCCCCTAAAGCGTTGTCGTACCCTCACCTGGACCCTAAACCGTCCCCGTCCCCTAACCCTAACCCTAGCCCGAACCCTAACCCTAACCCTTCCCCGAAGCCTGACCCTCACCCGTCCCCTAATCCTAACCCGTACGCTGACACTAACCCGCGCCCTCACACGTACGCTCCCCCTAAAGCGTTGTCGTACCCTCACCTGGACCGTAAACCGTCCCCGTCCCCTAACCCTAACCCTAGCCCGAACCCTAACCCTAACTCTTCCCCGAAGCCTGACCCTCACCAGTCCCCTAATCCTAACCCGTACGCTGACACTAACCCGCGCCCTCACACGTACGCTCCCCCTAAAGCGTTGTCATACCCTCACCTGGACCCTAAACCGTCCCCGTCCCCTAACCCTAACCCTAGCCCGAACCCTAACCCTAACCCTTCCCCGAAGCCTGACCCTCACCCGTCCCCTAATCCTAACCCGTACGCTGACACTAACACGCGCCCTCACACGTACGCTCCCCCTAAAGCGTTGTCGTACCCTCACCTGTACCCTAAACCGTCCCCGTCCCCTAACCCTAACCCTAGCCCGAACCCTAACCCTAACCCTTTCCCGAAGCCTGACCCTCACCCGTCCCCTAATCCTAACCCGTACGCTGACACTAAGCCGCGCCCTCACACGTACGCTCCCCCTAAAGCGTTGTCGTACCCTCACCTGGACCCTAAACCGTCCCCGTCCCCTAACCCTAACCCTAGCCCGAACCCTAACCCTAACCCTTCCCGAAGCCTGACCCTCACCCGTCCCCTAATCCTAACCCGTACGCTGACACTACCCCGCGCCCTCACACGTACGCTCCCCATAAAGCGTTGTCGTACCCTCACCTGGACCCTAAACCGTCCCCGTCCCCTAACCCTAACCCTAGCCCGAACCCTAACCCTAACCCCTCCCGAAGCCTGACCCTCACCCGTCCCCTAATCCTAACCCGTACGCTGACACTAACCCGCGCCCTCACACGTACGCTCCCCCTAAAGCGTTGTCGTACCCTCACCTGGACCCTAAACCGTCCCCGTCCCCTAACCCTAACCCTAGCCCGAACCCTAACCCTTCCCGAAGCCTGACCCTCACCCGTCCCCTAATCCTAACCCGTACGCTGACACTACCCCGCGCCCTCACACGTACGCTCCCCCTAAAGCGTTGTCGTACCCTCACCTGGACCCTAAACCGTCCCCATCCCCTAACCCTAACCCTAGCCCGAACCCTAACCCTAACACTTCCCCGAAGCCTGACCCTCACCCGTCCCCTAATCCTAACCCGTACGCTGACACTAACCCGCGCCCTCACACGTATGCTCCCCCTAAAGCGTTGTCGTACACTCACCTGGACCCTAAACCATCCCCGTCCCCTAATCCTAACCCGTACGCTGACACTACCCCGCGCCCTCACACGTACGCTCCCCCTAAAGCGTTGTCGTACCCTCACCTGGACCCTAAACCGTCCCCGTCCCCTAACCCTAACCCCAGCCCGAACCCTAACACTAACCCCTCCCGAAGCCTGACCCTCACCCGTCCCCTAATCCTAACCCGTACGCTGACACTAACCCGCGCCCTCACACGTATGCTCCCCCTAAAGCGTTGTCGTACCCTCACCTGGACCCGAAACCGTCCCCGTCCCCTAACCCTAACCCTAGCCCGAACCCTAACCCTAACCCTTCCCCGAAGCCTGACCCTCACCCGTCCCCTAATCCTAACCCGTACGCTGACACTAACCCGCGCCCTCACACGTACGCTCCCCCTAAAGCGTTGTCGTACCCTCACCTGGACCCTAAACCGTCCCCGTCCCCTAACCCTAACCCTAGCCCGAACCCTAACCCTAAACCTTCCCCGAAGCCTGACCCTCACCCGTCCCCTAATCCTAACCCGTACGCTGACCCTAACCCGCGCCCTCACACGTACGCTCCCCCTAAAGCGTTGTCGTACCCTCTCCTGGACCCTAAACCGTCCCCGTCCCCTAACCCTAACCCTAGCCCGAACCCTAACCCTAACCCTTCCCCGAAGCCTGACCCTCACCCGTCCCCTAATCCTAACCAGTACGCTGACACTAACCCGCGCCCTCACACGTACGCTCCCCCTAAAGCGTTGTCGTACCCTCACCTGGACCCTAAACCGTCCCCGTCCCCTAACCCTAACCCTAGCCCGAACCCTAACCTTAACCCTTCCACGAAGCCTGACCCTCACCCGTCCCCTAATCCTAACCTGTACGCTGACACTAACACGTGCCCTCACACGTACGCTCCCCCTAAAGCGTTGTCGTACCCTCACCTGGACCCTAAACCGTCCCCGTCCCCTAACCCTAACCCTAGCCCGAACCCTAACCCTAACCCTTCCCCGAAGCCTGACCCTCACCCGTCCCCTAATCCTAAACCGTACGCTGACACTAACCCGCGCCCTCACACGTACGCTCCCCCTAAAGCGTTGTCGTACCCTCACCTGGACCCTAAACCGTCCCCGTCCCCTAACCGTAACCCTAGCCCGAACCCTAACCCTAAAACTTCCCCGAAGCCTGACCCTCACCCGTCCCCTAATCCTAACCCGTACGCTGACACTAACCCGCGCCCTCACACGTACGCTCCCCCTAAAGCGTTGTCGTACCCTCACCTTGACCCTAAACCGTCCCCGTCCCCTAACCCTAACCCTAACCCGAACCCTAACCCTAACCCTTCCCCGAAGCCTGACCCTCACCCGTCCCCTAATCCTAACCCGTATGCTGACACTAACCCGCGCCCTCACACGTACGCTCCCCCTAAAGCGTTGTCATACCCTCACCTGGACCCTAAACCGTCCCCGTCCCCTAACCCTAACTCTAGCCAGAACCCTAACCCTAACCCTTCCCCGAAGCCTGACCCTCACCCGTCCCCTAATCCTAACCCGTACGCTGACACTAACCCGCGCCCTCACACGTACGCTCCCCCTAAAGCGTTGTCGTACCCTCACCTGGACCCTAAACCGTCCCCGTCCCCTAACCCTAACCCTAGCCCGAACCCTAACCCTAACCCTTCCCCGAAGCCTGACCCTCACCTGTCCCCTAATCCTAACCCGTATGCTGACACTAACCCGCGCCCTCACACGTACGCTCCCCCTAAAGCGTTGTCGTACCCTCACCTGGACCCTAAACCGTCCCCGTCCCCTAACCCTAACCCTAGCCCGACACCTAACCGTAACTCTTCCCCGAAGCCTGACCCTCACCCGTCCCCTAATCCTAACCCATACGCTGACACTAAACCACGCCCTCACACGTACGCTCCCCCTAAAGCGTTGTCGTACCCTCACCTGGACCCTAAACCGTCCCCGTCCCCTAACCCTAACCCTAGCCCGAACCCTAACCCTAACCCTTCCCCTAAGCCTGACCCTCACCCGTCCCCTAATCCTAACCCGTACGCTGACACTAACCCGCGCCCTCACACGTACGCTCCCCCTAAAGCGTTGTCGTACCCTCACCTGGACCCTAAACCGTCCCCGTCCCCTAACCCTAACCCTAGCCCGAACCGTAACCCTAACCCTTCCCCGAAGCCTGACCCTCACCCGTCCCCTAATCCTAACCCGTACGCTGACACTAACCCACGCCCTCACACGTACGCTCCCCCTAAAGCGTTGTCGTACCCTCACCTGGACCCTAAACCGTCCCCGTCCCCTAACCCTAACCCTAGCCCGAACCCTAACCCTAACCCTTCCCGAAGCCTGACCCTCACCCGTCCCCTAATCCTAACCCGTACGCTGACACTAACCCGCGCCCTCACACGTACGCTCCCCCTAAAGCGTTGTCGTACCCTCACCTGGACCCTAAACCGTCCCCGTCCCCTACCCCTAACCCTAGCCCGAACCCTAACCCTAACCCCTCCCGAAGCCTGACCCTCACCCGTGCCCTAATCCTAACCCGTACGCTGACACTAACCCGCGTCCTCACACGTACGCTCCCCCTAAAGCGTTGTCGTACCCTCACCTGGACCCTAAACCGTCCCCGTCCCCTAACCGTAACCCTAGCCCGAACCCTAACCCTAAACCTTCCCCGAAGCCTGACCCTCACCCGTCCCCTAATCCTAACCCGTACGCTGACACTAACCCGCGCCCTCACACGTACGCTCCCCCTAAAGCGTTGTCGTACCCTCACCTGGACCCTAAACCGTCCCCGTCCCCTAACCCTAACCCTAGCCCGAACCCTAACCCTAGCCCTTCCCCGAAACCTGACCCTCACCCGTCCCCTAATCCTAACCCGTACGCTGACACTAACCCGCGCCCTCACACGTAGGCTCCCCCTAAAGCGTTGTCGTACCCTCACCTGGACCCTAAACCGTCCCCGTCCCCTAACCGTAACCCTAGCCCGAATCCTAAACCTAAACCTTCCCCGAAGCCTGACCCTCACCCGTCCCATAATCCTAACCCGTACGCTGACACTAACCCGCGCCCTCACACGTACGCTCCCCCTAAAGCGTTGTCGTACCCTCACCTGGACCCTAAACCGTCCCCGTCCCCTAACCCTAAACCTAGCCCGAACCCTAACCCTAACCCTTCCCCGAAGCCTGACCCTCACCCGTCCCCTAATCCTAACCCGTACGCTGACACTAACCCGCGCCGTCACACGTATGCTCCCCCTAAAGCGTTGTCGTACCCTCACCTGGACCCTAAACCGTCCCCGTCCCCTAACCCTAACCCTAGCCCGAACCCTAACCCTAACCCTTCCCCGAAGCCTGACCCTCACCCGTCCCCTAATCCTAACCCGTACGCTGACACTAACCCGCGCCCTCACACGTACGCTCCCCCTAAAGCGTTGTCGTACCCTCACCTGGACCCTAAACCGTCCCCGTCCCCTAACCCTAACCCTAGCCCGAACCCTAACCCTAACCCCTCCTGAAGCCTGACCCTCACCCGTCCCCTAATCCTAACCCGTACGCTGACACTAACCCGCGCCCTCACACGTATACTCCCCCTAAAGCGTTGTCGTACACTCACCTGGACCCTAAACCATCCCCGTCCCCTAATCCTAACCCGTACGCTGACACTACCCCGCGCCCTCACACGTACGCTCCCCCTAAAGCGTTGTCGTACCCTCACCTGGACCCTAAACCGTCCCCGTCCCCTAACCCTAACCCTAGCCCGAACCCTAACCCTAACCCCTCCCAAAGCCTGACCCTCACCCGTCCCCTAATCCTAACCCGTACGCTGACACTAACCCGCGCCCTCACACGTATGCACCCCCTAAAGCGTTGTCGTACCCTCACCTGGACCCGAAACCGTACCCGTCCCCTAACCCTAACCCTAGCCCGAACCCTAACCCTAACCCTTCCCCGAAGCCTGACCCTCACCCGTCCCCTAATCCTAACCCGTACGCTGACACTAACCCGCGCCCTCACACGTACGCTCCCCCTAAAGCGTTGTCGTACCCTCACCTGGAACCTAAACCGTCCCCGTCCCCTAACCCTAACCCTAGCCCGAACCCTAACCCTAAACCTTCCCCGAAGCCTGACCCTCACCCGTCCGCTAATCCTAACCCGTACGCTGACACTGACCCGCGCCCTCACACGTACGCTCCCCCTAAAGCGTTGTCGTACCCTCTCCTGGACCCTAAACCGTCCCCGTCCCCTAACCCTAACCCTAGCCCGAACCCTAACAGTAACCCTTCCCCGAAGCCTGACCGTCACCCGTCCCCTAATCCTAACCCGTACGCTGACACTAACCCGCGCCCTCACACGTACGCTCCCCCTAAAGCGTTGTCGTACCCTCACCTGGACCCTAAACCGTCCCCGTCCCCTAACCGTAACCCTAGCCCGAACCCTAACCCTAAACCTTCCCCGAAGCCTGACCCTCACCCGTCCCCTAATCCTAACCCGTACGCTGACACTAACCCGCGCCCTCACACGTACGCTCCCCCTAAAGCGTTGTCATACCCTCACCTTGACCCTAAACCGTCCCCGTCCTCTAACCCTAACCCTAACCCGAACCCTAACCCTAACCCTTCCCCGAAGCCTGACCCTCACCCGTCCCCTAATCCTAACCCGTATGCTGACACTAACCCGCGCCCTCACACGTACGCTCCCCCTAAAGCGTTGTCGTACCCTCACCTGGACCCTAAACCGTCCCCGTCCCCTAACCCTAACCCTAGCCAGAACCCTAACCCTAACCCTTCCCCGAAGCCTGACCCTCACCCGTCCCCTAATCCTAACCCGTACGCTGACACTAACCCGCGCCCTCACACGTACGCTCCCCCTAAAGCGTTGTCGTACCCTCACCTGGACCCTAAACCGTCCCCGTCCCCTAACCATAACCCTAGCCCGAACCCTAACACTAATCCTTCCCCGAAGCCTGACCCTCACCCGTCCCCTAATCCTAACCCGTACGCTGACACTAACCCGCGCCCTCACACGTACGCTCCCCCTAAAGCGTTGTCGTATCCTCACCTGGACCCTAAACCGTCCCCGTCCCCTTACCTTAACCCTAGCCCGAACCCTAACCCTAAACCTTCCCCGAAGCCTGACCCTCACCCGTCCCCTAATCCTAACCCGTACGCTGACACTAACCCGCGCCCTCACACGTACGCTCCCCCTAAAGCGTTGTCGTACCCTCACCTGGACCCTAAACCGTCCCCGTCCCCTAACCCTAACCCTAGCCCGAACCGTAACCCTAACCCTTCCCCGAAGCCTGACCCTCACCCGTCCCCTAATCCTAACCCGTACGCTGACACTAACCCGCGCCCTCACACGTACGCTCCCCCTAAAGCGTTGTCGTACCCTCACCTGGACCCTAAACCGTCCCCGTCCCCTAACCCTAACCCTAGCCCGAACCCTAACCCTAAACCTTCCCGAAGCCTGACCCTCACCCGTCCCCTAATCCTAACCCGTACGCTGACACTAACCCGCGCCCTCACACGTACGCTCCCCCTAAAGCGTTGTCGTACCCTCACCTGGACCCTAAACCGTCCCCGTCCCCTACCCCTAACCCTAGACCGAACCCTAACCCTAACCCTTCCCCGAAGCCTGACCCTCACCCGTCCCCTAATCCTAACACGTACGCTGACACTAACCCGCGCCCTCACACGTACACTCCCCCTAAAGCGTTGTCGTACCCTCACCTGGACCCTAAACCGTCCCCTTCCCCTAACCCTAACCCTAGCCCGAACCCTAACCCTAACCCTTCCCCGAAGCCTGACCCTCACCCGTCCCCTAATCCTAACCCGTACGCTGACACTAACCCGCGCCCTCACACGTACGCTCCCCCTAAAGCGTTGTCGTACCCTCACCTGGACCCTAAACCGTCCCCGTCCCCTAACCCTAACCCTAGCCCGAACCCTAACCCTAATCCTTCCCCGAAGCCTGACCCTCACCCGTCCCCTAATCCTAACCCGTACGCTGACACTAACCCGCGCCCTCACACGTACGCTCCCCCTAAAGCGTTGTCGTACCCTCACCTGGACCCTAAACCGTCCCCGTCCCCTAACCCTAACCCTAGCCCGAACCCTAACCCTAACTCTTCCCCGAAGCCTGACCCTCACCAGTCCCCTAATCCTAACCCGTAGGCTGACACTAAACCGCGCCCTCATACGTACGCTCCCCCTAAAGCGTTGTCATACTTTCACCTGGACCCTAAACCGTCCCCGTCCCCTAACCCTAACCCTAGCCCAAACCCTAACCCTAACCCTTCCCCGAAGCCTGACCCTCACCCGTCCCCTAATCCTAACCCGTACGCTGACACTAACCCGCGCCCTCACAAGTACGCTCGCTCTAAAGCGTTGTCGTACCCTCACCTGGACCCTAAACCGTCCCCGTCCCCTAACCCTAACCCTAGCCCGAACCCTACCCCTAACCCTTCCCCGAAGCCTGACCCTCACCCGTCCCCTAATCCTAACCCGTACGCTGACACTAACCCGCGCCCTCACACGTACGCTCCCCCTTAAGCGTTGTCGTACCCTCACCTGGACCCTAAACCGTCCCCGTCCCCTAACCCTAACCCTAGCCCGAACCCTAACCCTAACCCTTCCCCAAAGCCTGACCCTCACCCGTCCCCTAATCCTAACCCGTACGCTGACACTAACCCGCGCCCTCACACGTACGCTCCCCCTAAAGCGTTGTCGTACCCTCACCTGGACCCTAAACCGTCCCCGTCCCCTAACCGTAACCCTAGCCCGAACCCTAACTCTAAACCTTCCACGAAACCTGACCCTCACCCGTCCCCTAATCCTAACCTGTACGCTGACACTAACACGCGCCCTCACACGTACGCTCCCCCTAAAGCGTTGTCGTACCCTCACCTGGACCCTAAACCGTCCCCGTCCCCTAACCCTAACCCTAGCCCGAACCCTAACCCTAACCCTTCCCCGAAGCCTGACCGTCACCCGTCCCCTAATCCTAACCCGTACGCTGACACTAACCCGCGCCCTCACACGTACGCTCCCCCTAAAGCGTTGTCGTACCCTCACCTGGACCCTAAACCGTCCCCGTCCCCTAACCGTAACCCTAGCCCGAACCCTAACCCTAAACCTTCCACGAAGCCTGACCCTCACCCGTCCCCTAATCCTAACCTGTACGCTGACACTAACACGCGCCCTCACACGTACGCTCCCCCTAAAGCGTTGTCGTACCCTCACCTGGACCCTAAACCGTCCCCGTCCCCTAACCCTAACCCTAGCCCGAACCCTAACCCTAACCCTTCCCCGAAGCCTGACCGTCACCCGTCCCCTAATCCTAACCCGTACGCTGACACTAACCCGCGCCCTCACACGTACGCTCCCCCTAAAGCGTTGTCGTACCCTCACCTGGACCCTAAACCGTCCCCGTCCCCTAACCGTAACCCTAGCCCGAACCCTAACCCTAAACCTTCCCCGAAGCCTGACCCTCACCCGTCCCCTAATCCTAAACCGTACGCTGACACTAACCCGCGCCCTCACACGTACGCTCCCCCTAAAGCGTTGTCATACCCTCACCTTGACCCTAAACCGTCCCCGTCCTCTAACCCTAACCCTAACCAGAACCCTAACCCTAACCCTTCCCCGAAGCCTGACCCTCACCCGTCCCCTAATCCTAACCCGTATGCTGACACTAACCCGCGCCCTCACACGTACGCTCCCCCTAAAGCGTTGTCGTACCCTCACCTGGACCCTAAACCGTCCCCGTCCCCTAACCCTAACCCTAGCCAGAACCCTAACCCTAACCCTTCCCCGAAGCCTGACCCTCACCCGTCCCCTAATCCTAACCCGTACGCTGACACTAACCCGCGCCCTCACACGTACGCTCCCCCTAAAGCGTTGTCGTACCCTCACCTGGACCCTAAACCGTCCCCGTCCCCTAACCCTAACCCTAGCCCGAACCCTAACCCTAACCCTTCCCCGAAGCCTGACCCTCACCTGTCCCCTAATCCTAACCCGTATGCTGACACTAACCCGCGCCCTCACACGTACGCTCCCCCTAAAGCGTTGTCGTACCCTCACCTGGACCCTAAACCGTCCCCGTCCCCTACCCCTAACCCTAGCCCGAACCCTAACCCTAACCCCTCCCGAAGCCTGACCCTCACCCGTGCCCTAATCCTAACCCGTACGCTGACACTAACCCGCGCCCTCACACGTACGCTCCCCCTAAAGCGTTGTCGTACCCTCACCTGGACCCTAAACCGTCCCCGTCCCCTAACCGTAACCCTAGCCCGAACCCTAACCCTAAACCTTCCCCGAAGCCTGACCCTCACCCGTCCCCTAATCCTAACCCGTACGCTGACACTAACCCGCGCCCTCACACGTACGCTCCCCCTAAAGCGTTGTCGTACCCTCACCTGGACCCTAAACCGTCCCCGTCCCCTAACCCTAACCCTAGCCCGAACCCTAACCCTAACCCTTCCCCGAAGCCTGACCCTCACCCGTCCCCTAATCCTAACCCGTACGCTGACACTAACCCGCGCCCTCACACGTACGCTCCCCCTAAAGCGTTGTCGTACCCTCACCTGGACCCTAAACCGTCCCCGTCCCCTAACCCTAACCCTAGCCCGAACCCTAACCCTTCCCCGAAGCCTGACCCTCACCCGTCCCCTAATCCTAACCCGTACGCTGACACAACCCCGCGCCCTCACACGTACGCTCCCCCTAAAGCGTTGTCGTACCCTCACCTGGACCCTAAACCGTCCCCATCCCCTAACCCTAACCCTAGCCCGAACCCTAACCCTAACCCTTCCCCGAAGCCTGACCCTCACCCGTCCCCTAATCCTAACCCGTACGCTGACACTAACCCGCGCCCTCACACGTACGCTCCCCCTAAAGCGTTGCCGTACCCTCACCTGGACCCTAAACCGTCCCCGTCCCCTAACCCTAACCCTAGCCCGAACCCTAACCCTAACTCTTCCCCGAAGCCTGACCCTCACCAGTCCCCTAATCCTAACCCGTACGCTGACACTAACCCGCGCCCTCACAAGTACGCTCCCCCTAAAGCGTTGTCATACTTTCACCTGGACCCTAAACCGTCCCCGTCCCCTAACCCTAACCCTAGCCCAAACCCTAACCCTAACCCTTCCCCGAAGCCTGACCCTCACTCGTCCCCTAATCCTAAACCGTACGCTGACACTAACCCGCGCCCTCACAAGTACGCTCCCTCTAAAGCGTTGTCGTACCCTCACCTGGACCCTAAACCGTCCCCGTCCCCTAACCCTAACCCTAGCCCGAACCCTACCCCTAACCCTTCCCCGAACCCTGACCCTCACCCGTCCCCTAATCCTAACCCGTACGCTGACACTAACACGCGCCCTCACACGTACGCTCCCCCTAAAGCGTTGTCGTACCCTCACCTGGACCCTAAACCGTCCCCGTCCCCTACTCCTAACCCGTACGCTGACACTACCCCGCGCCCTCACACGTACGCTCCCCCTAAAGCGTTGTCGTACCCTCACCTGGACCCTAAACCGTCCCCGTCCCCTAACCCTAACCCTAGCCCGAACCCTAACCCTAACCCCTCCCGAAGCCTGACCCTCACCCGTCCCCTAATCCTAACCCTTACGCTGACACTAACCCGCGCCCTCACACGTATGCTCCCCCTAAAGCGTTGTCGTACCCTCACCTGGACCCTAAACCGTCCCCGTCCCCTAACCCTAACCCTAGACCGAACCCTAACCCTTCCCCGAAGACTGACCCTCACCCGTCCCCTAATCCTAACCCGTACGCTGACACTACCCCGCGCCCTCACACGTACGCTCCCCCTAAAGCGTTGTCGTACCCTCACCTGGACCCTAAACCGTCCCCATCCCCTAACCCTAACCCTAGCCCGAACTCTAACCCTAACCCTTCCCCGAAGCCTGACCCTCACCCGTCCCATAATCCTAACCCGTACGCTGACACTAACCCGCGCCCTCACACGTACGCTCCCCCTAAAGCGTTGTCGTACCCTCACCTGGACCCTAAACCGTCCCCGTCCCCTAACCCTAACCCTAGCCCGAACCCTAACCCTAACCCTTCCCCGAAGCCTGACCCTCACCCGTCCCCTAATCCTAAACCTTACGCTGACACTAACCCGCGCCCTCACACGTACGCTCCCCCTAAAGCGTTGTCGTACCCTCACCTGGACCCTAAACCGTCCCCGTCCCCTAACCCTAACCCTAGCCCGAACCCTAACCTTAACCCTTCCCCGAAGCCTGACCCTCACCCGTCCCCTAATCCTAACCCGTACGCTGACACTAACCCGCGCCCTCACACGTACGCTCCACCTTAAGCGTTGTCGTACCCTCACCTGGACCCTAAACCGTCCCCGTCCCCTAACCCTAACCCTAGCCCGAACCCTAACCCTAACCCTTCCCCGAAGCCTGACCCTCACCCGTCCCCTAATCCTAACCCGTACGCTGACACTAACCCGCGCCCTCACACGTACGCTCCCCCTAAAGCGTTGTCGTACCCTCACCTGGACCCTAAACCGTCCCCGTACCCTAACCCTAACCCTAGCCCGAACCCTAACCCTAAACCTTCCCCGAAGCCTGACCCTCACCCGTCCCCTAATCCTAACCCGTACGCTGACACTAACCCGCGCCCTCACACGTACGCTCCCCCTAAAGCGTTGTCGTACCCTCACCTGGACCCTAAACCGTCCCCGTCCCCTAACCCTAACCCTAGCCCGAACCCTAACCCTAACCCTTCCCGAAGCCTGACCCTCACCCGTCCCCTAATCCTAACCCGTACGCTGACACTACCCCGCGCCCTCACACGTACGCTCCCCCTAAAGCGTTGTCGTACCCTCACCTGGACCCTAAACCGTCCCCGTCCCCTAACCCTAACCCTAGCCCGAACCCTAACCCTAACCCCTCCCGAAGACTGACCCTCACCCGTCCCCTAATCCTAACCCGTACGCTGACACTAACCCGCGCCCTCACACGTAAGCTCCCCCTAAAGCGTTGTCGTACCCTCACCTGGACCCTAAACCGTCCCCGTCTCCTAACCCTAACCCTAGCCCGAACCCTAACCCTTCCCCGAAGCCTGACCCTCACCCGTCCCCTAATCCTAACCCGTACGCTGACACAACCCCGCGCCCTCACACGTACGCTCCCCCTAAAGCGTTGTCGTACCCTCACCTGGACCCTAAACCGTCCCCATCCCCTAACCCTAACCCTAGCCCGAACCCTAACCCTAACCCTTCCCCGAAGCCTGACCCTCACCCGTCCCCTAATCCTAACCCGTACGCTGACACTAACCCGCGCCCTCACATGTACGTTCCCCCTAAAGCGTTGTCGTACCCTCACCTGGACCCTAAACCGTCCCCGTCCCCTAACCCTAACCCTAGCCCGAACCCTAACCCTAACCCTTCCTCGAAGCCTGACCCTCACCCGTCCCCTAATCCTAACCCGTACGCTGACACTAACCCCCGCCCTCACACGTACGCTCCCCCTAAAGCGTTGTCGTACCCTCACCTGGACCCTAAACCGTCCCCGTCCCCTAACCCTAACCCTAGCCCGAACCCTAACCCTAACCCTTCCCTGAAGCCTGACCCTCACCTGTCCCCTAATCCTAACCCGTACGCTGACACTAACCCGCGCCCTCCCACGTACGCTCCCCCTAAAGCGTTGTCGTACCCTCACCTGGACCCTAAACCGTCCCCGTCCCCTAACCCTAACCCTAGCCCGAACCCTAACCCTAAACCTTCCCCGAAGCCTGACCCTCACCCGTCCCCTAATCCTAACCCGTACGCTGACACTAACCCGCGCCCTCACACGTACGCTCCCCCTAAAACGTTGTCGTACCCTCACCTGGACCCTAAACCGTCCCCGTCCCCTAACCCTAACCCTAGCCCGAACCCTAACCCTAACCCTTCCCCGAAGCCTGACCCTCACCCGTCCCCTAATCCTAACCCGTACGCTGACACTAACCCGCGCCCTCACACGTACGCTCCCCCTAAAGCTTTGTCGTACCCTCACCTGGACCGTAAACCGTCCCCGTCCCCTAACCCTAACCCTAGCCCGCACCCTAACCCTAACACTTCCCCGAAGCCTGAACCTCACCCGTCCCCTAATCCTAACCCGTACGCTGACACTAACCCGCGCCCTCACACGTACGCTCCCCCTAAAGCGTTGTCGTACCCTCACCTGGACCCGAAACCGTCCCCGTCCCCTAACCCTAACCCTAGCCCGAACCCTAACACTAACCCTTCCCCGAAGCCTGACCCTCACCCGTCCCCTAATCCTAACCCGTACGCTGACACTAACCCGCGCCCTCACACGTACGCTCCCCCTAAAGCGTTGTCGTACCCTCACCTGGACCCTAAACCGTCCCCGTCCCCTAACCCTAACCCTAGCCCGAACCCTAACCCTAAACCTTCCCCGAAGCCTGACCCTCACCCGTCCCCTAATCCTAACCCGTATGCTGACACTAACCCGCGCCCTCACACGTACGCTCCCCCTAAAGCGTTGTCGTACCCTCTCCTGGACCCTAAACCGTCCCCGTCCCCTAACCCTAACCCTAGCCCGAACCCTAACCCTAACCCTTCCCGGAAGCCTGACCCTCACCCGTCCCCTAATCCTAACCCTTACGCTGACACTAACCCGCGCCCTCACACGTACGCTCCCCCTAAAGCGTTGTCGTACCCTCACCTGGACCCTAAACCGTCCCCGTTCCCTAACCCTAACCCTAGCCCGAACCCTAAACTTAACCCTTCCCCGAAGCCTGACCCTCACCCGTCCCCTAATCCTAACCCGTACGCTGACACTAACCCGCGCCCTCACACGTACGCTCCCCCTTAAGCGTTGTCGTACCCTCACCTGGACCCTAAACCGTCCGCGTCCCCTAACCCTAACCCTAGCCCGAACCCTAACCCTAACCCTTCCCCGAAGCCTGACCCTCACCCGTCCCCTAATCCTAACCCGTACGCTGACACTAACCCGCGCCCTCACACGTACGCTCCCCCTAAAGCGTTGTCGTACCCTCACCTGGACCCTAAACCGTCCCCGTCCCCTAACCGTAACCCTAGCCCGAACCCTAACCCTAAACCTTCCACGAAGCCTGACCCTCACCCGTCCCCTAATCCTAACCTGTACGCTGACACTAACACGCGCCCTCACACGTACGCTCCCCCTAAAGCGTTGTCGTACCCTCACCTGGACCCTAAACCGTCCCCGTCCCCTAACCCTAACCCTAGCCCGAACCCTAACCCTAACCCTTCCCCGAAGCCTGACCGTCACCCGTCCCCTAATTCTAACCCGTACGCTGACACTAACCCGCGCCCTCACACGTACGCTCCCCCTAAAGCGTTGTCGTACCCTCACCTGGACCCTAAACCGTCCCCGTCCCCTAACCGTAACCCTAGCCCGAACCCTAACCCTAAAACTTCCCCGAAGCCTGACCCTCACCCGTCCCCTAATCCTAACCCGTACGCTGACACTAACCCGCGCCCTCACACGTACGCTCCCCCTAAAGCGTTGTCGTACCCTCACCTTGACCCTAAACCGTCCCCGTCCCCTAACCCTAACCCTAACCCGAACCCTAACCCTAACCCTTCCCCGAAGCCTGACCCTCACCCGTCCCCTAATCCTAACCCGTATGCTGACACTAACCCGCGCCCTCACACGTACGCTCCCCCTAAAGCGTTTTCATACCCTCACCTGGACCCTAAACCGTCCCCGTCCCCTAACCCTAACTCTAGCCAGAACCCTAACCCTAACCCTTCCCCGAAGCCTGACCCTCACCCGTCCCCTAATCCTAACCCGTACGCTGACACTAACCCGCGCCCTCACACGTACGCTCCCCCTAAAGCGTTGTCGTACCCTCACCTGGACCCTAAACCGTCCCCGTCCCCTAACCCTAACCCTAGCCCGAACCCTAACCCTAACCCTTCCCCGAAGCCTGACCCTCACCTGTCCCCTAATCCTAACCCGTATGCTGACACTAACCCGCGCCCTCACACGTACGCTCCCCCTAAAGCGTTGTCGTACCCTCACCTGGACCCTAAACCGTCCCCGTCCCCTAACCCTAACCCTAGCCCGACACCTAACCGTAACACTTCCCCGAAGCCTGACCCTCACCCGTCCCCTAATCCTAACCCATACGCTGACACTAACCCACGCCCTCACACGTACGCTCCCCCTAAAGCGTTGTCGTACCCTCACCTGGACCCTAAACCGTCCCCGTCCCCTAACCCTAACCCTAGCCCGAACCCTAACCCTAACCCTTCCCCTAAGCCTGACCCTCACCCGTCCCCTAATCCTAACCCGTACGCTGACACTAACCCACGCCCTCACACGTACGCTCCCCCTAAAGCGTTGTCGTACCCTCACCTGGACCCTAAACCGTCCCCGTCCCCTAACCGTAACCCTAGCCCGAACCCTAACCCTAAACCTTCCACGAAGCCTGACCCTCACCCGTCCCCTAATCCTAACCTGTACGCTGACACTAACACGCGCCCTCACACGTACGCTCCCCCTAAAGCGTTGTCGTACCCTCACCTGGACCCTAAACCGTCCCCGTCCCCTAACCCTAACCCTATCCCGAACCCTAAACCTAACCCTTCCCCGAAGCCTGACCGTCACCCGTCCCCTAATCCTAACCCGTACGCTGACACTAACCCGCGCCCTCACATGTACGCTCCCCCTAAAGCGTTGTCGTACCCTCACCTGGACCCTAAACCGTCCCCGTCCCCTAACCGTAACCCTAGCCCGAACCCTAACCCTAAACCTTCCCCGAAGCCTGACCCTCACCCGTCCCCTAATCCTAACCCGTACGCTGACACTAACCCGCGCCCTCACACGTACGCTCCCCCTAAAGCGTTTTCATACCCTCACCTTGACCCTAAACCGTCCCCGTCCTCTAACACTAACCCTAACCCGAAACCTAACCCTAACCCTTCCCCGAAGCCTGACCCTCACCCGTCCCCTAATCCTAACCCGTATGCTGACACTAACCCGCGCCCTCACACGTACGCTCCCCCTAAAGTGTTGTCGTACCCTCACCTGGACCCTAAACCGTCCCCGTCCCCTAACCCTAACCCTAGCCAGAACCCTAACCCTAACCCTTCCCCGAAGCCTGACCCTCACCCGTCCCCTAATCCTAACCCGTACGCTGACACTAACCCGCGCCCTCACACGTACGCTCCCCCTAAAGCGTTGTCGTACCCTCACCTGGACCCTAAACCGTCCCCGTCCCCTAACCATAACCCTAGCCCGAACCCTAACACTAATCCTTCCCCGAAGCCTGACCCTCACCCGTCCCCTAATCCTAACCCGTACGCTGACACTAACCCGCGCCCTCACACGTACGCTCCCCCTAAAGCGTTGTCGTATCCTCACCTGGACCCTAAACCGTCCCCGTCCCCTTACCTTAACCCTAGCCCGAACCCTAACCCTAAACGTTCCCCGAAGCCTGACCCTCACCCGTCCCCTAATCCTAACCCGTACGCTGACACTAACCCGCGCCCTCACACGTACGCTCCCCCTAAAGCGTTGTCGTACCCTCACCTGGACCCTAAACCGTCCCCGTCCCCTAACCCTAACCCTAGCCCGAACCGTAACCCTAACCCTTCCCCGAAGCCTGACCCTCACCCGTCCGCTAATCCTAACCCGTACGCTGACACTAACCCGCACCCTCACACGTACGCTCCCCCTAAAGCGTTGTCGTACCCTCTCCTGGACCCTAAACCGTCCCAGTCCCCTAACCCTAACCCTAGCCCGAACCCTAACCCTAACACTTCCCCGAAGCCTGACCCTCACCCGTCCCCTAATCCTAACCCTTACGCTGACACTAACCCGCGCCCTCACACGTACGCTCCCCCTAAAGCGTTGTCGTGCCCTCACCTGGACCCTAAACCGTCCCCGTCCCCTAACCCTAACCCTAGCCCGAACCCTAACCTTAACCCTTCCCCGAAGCCTGACCCTCACCCGTCCCCTAATCCTAACCCGTACGCTGACACTAACCCGCGCCCTCACACATACGCTCCCCCTTAAGCGTTGTCGTACCTTCACCTGGACCCTAAACCGTCCCCGTCCCCTAACCCTAACCCTAGCCCGAACCCTAACCCTAACCCTTCCCCGAAGCCTGACCCTCACCCGTCCCCTAATCCTAACCCGTACGCTGACACTAACCCACGCCCTCACACGTACGCTCCCCCTAAAGCGTTGTCGTACCCTCACCTGGACCCTAAACCGTCCCCGTCCCCTAACCGTAACCCTAGCCCGAACCCTAACCCTAAACCTTCCACGAAGCCTGACCCTCACCCGTCCCCTAATCCTAACCTGTACGCTGACACTAACACGCGCCCTCACACGTACGCTCCCCCTAAAGCGTTGTCGTACCCTCACCTGGACCCTAAACCGTCCCCGTCCCCTAACCCTAACCCTAGCCCGAACCCTAACCCTAACCCTTCCCCGAAGCCTGACCGTCACCCGTCCCCTAATCCTAACCCGTACGCTGACACTAACCCGCGCCCTCACACGTACGCTCCCCCTAAAGCGTTGTCGTACCCTCACCTGGACCCTAAACCGTCCCCGTCCCCTAACCCTAACCCTAGCCCGAACCCTAACCCTAACCCCTCCTGAAGCCTGACCCTCACCCGTCCCCTAATCCTAACCCGTACGCTGACACTAACCCGCGCCCTCACACGTATACTCCCCCTAAAGCGTTGTCGTACACTCACCTGGAACCTAAACCATCCCCGTCCCCTAATCCTAACCCGTACGCTGACACTACCCCGCGCCCTCACACGTACGCTCCCCCTAAAGCGTTGTCGTACCCTCACCTGGACCCTAAACCGTCCCCGTCCCCTAACCCTAACCCTAGCCCGAACCCTAACCCTAACCCTTCCCCTAAGCCTGACCCTCACCCGTCCCCTAATCCTAACCCGTACGCTGACACTAACCCACGCCCTCACACGTACGCTCCCCCTAAAGCGTTGTCGTACCCTCACCTGGACCCTAAACCGTCCCCGTCCCCTAACCGTAACCCTAGCCCGAACCCTAACCCTAAACCTTCCACGAAGCCTGACCCTCACACGTCCCCTAATCCTAACCTGTACGCTGACACTAACACGCGCCCTCACACGTACGCTCCCCCTAAAGCGTTGTCGTACCCTCACCTGGACCCTAAACCGTCCCCGTCCCCTAACCCTAACCCTAGCCCGAACCCTAACCCTAACCCTTCCCCGAAGCCTGACCGTCACCCGTCCCCTAATCCTAACCCGTACGCTGACACTAACCCGCGCCCTCACACGTACGCTCCCCCTAAAGCGTTGTCGTACCCTCACCTGGACCCTAAACCGTCCCCGTCCCCTAACCGTAACCCTAGCCCGAACCCTAACCCTAAACCTTCCCCGAAGCCTGACCCTCACCCGTCCCCTAATCCTAACCCGTACGCTGACACTAACCCGCGCCCTCACACGTACGCTCCCCCTAAAGCGTTTTCATACCCTCACCTTGACCCTAAACCGTCCCCGTCCTCTAACACTAACCCTAACCCGAAACCTAACCCTAACCCTTCCCCGAAGCCTGACCCTCACCCGTCCCCTAATCCTAACCCGTATGCTGACACTAACCCGCGCCCTCACACGTACGCTCCCCCTAAAGCGTTGTCGTACCCTCACCTGGACCCTAAACCATCCCCGTCCCCTAACCCTAACCCTAGCCAGATCCCTAACCCTAACCCTTCCCCGAAGCCTGACCCTCACCCGTCCCCTAATCCTAACCCGTACGCTGACACTAACCCGCGCCCTCACACGTACGCTCCCCCTAAAGCGTTGTCGTACCCTCACCTGGACCCTAAACCGTCCCCGTCCCCTAACCCTAACCCTAGCCCGAACCCTAACCCTAACCCTTCCCCGAAGCCTGACCCTCACCCGTCCCCTAATCCTAACCCTTACGCTGACACTAACCCGCGCCCTCACACGTACGCTCCCCCTAAAGCGTTGTCGTACCCTCACCTGGACCCTAAACCGTCCCCGTCCCCTAACCCTAACCCTAGCCCGAACCCTAACCTTAACCCTTCCCCGAAGCCTGACCCTCACCCGTCCCCTAATCCTAACCCGTACGCTGACACTAACCCGCGCCCTCACACATACGCTCCCCCTTAAGCGTTGTCGTACCTTCACCTGGACCCTAAACCGTCCCCGTCCCCTAACCCTAACCCTAGCCCGAACCCTAACCCTAACACTTCCCCGAAGCCTGACCCTCACCCGTCCCCTAATCCTAACCCGTACGCTGACACTAACCCACGCCCTCACACGTACGCTCCCCCTAAAGCGTTGTCGTACCCTCACCTGGACCCTAAACCGTCCCCGTCCCCTAACCGTAACCCTAGCCCGAACCCTAACCCTAAACCTTCCACGAAGCCTGACCCTCACCCGTCCCCTAATCCTAACCTGTACGCTGACACTAACACGCGCCCTCACACGTACGCTCCCCCTAAAGCGTTGTCGTACCCTCACCTGGACCCTAAACCGTCCCCGTCCCCTAACCCTAACCCTAGCCCGAACCCTAACCCTAACCCCTCCCGAAGCCTGACCCTCACCCGTGCCCTAATCCTAACCCGTACGCTGACACTAACCCGCGCCCTCACACGTACGCTCCCCCTAAAGCGTTGTCGTACCCTCACCTGGACCCTAAACCGTCCCCGTCCCCTAACCCTAACCCTAGCCCGAACCCTAACCCTAACCCCTCCTGAAGCCTGACCCTCACCCGTCCCCTAATCCTAACCCGTACGCTGACACTAACCCGCGCCCTCACACGTATACTCCCCCTAAAGCGTTGTCGTACACTCACCTGGACCCTAAACCATCCCCGTCCCCTAATCCTAACCCGTACGCTGACACTACCCCGCGCCCTCACACGTACGCTCCCCCTAAAGCGTTGTCGTACCCTCACCTGGACCCTAAACCGTCCCCGTCCCCTAACCCTAACCCTAGCCCGAACCCTAACCCTAACCCCTCCCAAAGCCTGACCCTCACCCGTCCCCTAATCCTAACCCGTACGCTGACACTAACCCGCGCCCTCACACGTATGCTCCCCCTAAAGCGTTGTCGTACCCTCACCTGGACCCGAAACCGTCCCCTTCCCCTAACCCTAACCCTAGCCCGAACCCTAACCCTAACCCTTCCCCGAAGCCTGACCGTCACCCGTCCCCTAATCCTAACCCGTACGCTGACACTAACCCGCGCCCTCACACGTACGCTCCCCCTAAAGCGTTGTCGTACCCTCACCTGGACCCTAAACCGTCCCCGTCCCCTAACCGTAACCCTAGCCCGAACCCTAACCCTAAACCTTCCCCGAAGCCTGACCCTCACCCGTCCCCTAATCCTAACCCGTACGCTGACACTAACCCGCGCCCTCACACGTACGCTCCCCCTAAAGCGTTTTCATACCCTCACCTTGACCCTAAACCGTCCCCGTCCTCTAACCCTAACCCTAACCCGAAACCTAACCCTAACCCTTCCCCGAAGCCTGACCCTCACCCGTCCCCTAATCCTAACCCGTATGCTGACACTAACCCGCGCCCTCACACGTACGCTCCCCCTAAAGCGTTGTCGTACCCTCACCTGGAACCTAAACCGTCCCCGTCCCCTAACCCTAACCCTAGCCAGAACCCTAACCCTAACCCTTCCCCGAAGCCTGACCCTCACCCGTCCCCTAATCCTAACCCGTACGCTGACACTAACCCGCGCCCTCACACGTACGCTCCCCCTAAAGCGTTGTCGTACCCTCACCTGGACCCTAAACCGTCCCCGTCCCCTAACCATAACCCTAGCCCGAACCCTAACACTAATCCTTCCCCGAAGCCTGACCCTCACCCGTCCCCTAATCCTAACCCGTACGCTGACACTAACCCGCGCCCTCACACGTACGCTCCCCCTAAAGCGTTGTCGTATCCTCACCTGGACCCTAAACCGTCCCCGTCCCCTTACCTTAACCCTAGCCCGAACCCTAACCCTAAACCTTCCCCGAAGCCTGACCCTCACCCGTCCCCTAATCCTAACCCGTACGCTGACACTAACCTGCGCCCTCACACGTACGCTCCCCCTAAAGCGTTGTCGTACCCTCACCTGGACCCTAAACCGTCCCCGTCCCCTAACCCTAACCCTAGCCCGAACCGTAACCCTAACCCTTCCCCGAAGCCTGACCCTCACCCGTCCGCTAATCCTAACCCGTACGCTGACACTAACCCGCGCCCTCACACGTACGCTCCCCCTAAAGCGTTGTCGTACCCTCTCCTGGACCCTAAACCGTCCCCGTCCCCTAACCCTAACCCTAGCCCGAACCCTAACCCTAACCCTTCCCCGAAGCCTGACCCTCACCCGTCCCCTAATCCTAACCCTTACGCTGACACTAACCCGCGCCCTCACACGTACGCTCCCCCTAAAGCGTTGTCGTACCCTCACCTGGACCCTAAACCGTCCCCGTCCCCTAACCCTAACCCTAGCCCGAACCCTAACCTTAACCCTTCCCCGAAGCCTGACCCTCACCCGTCCCCTAATCCTAACCCGTACGCTGACACTAACCCGCGCCCTCACACGTACGCTCCCCCTTAAGCGTTGTCGTACCTTCACCTGGACCCTAAACCGTCCCCGTCCCCTAACCCTAACCCTAGCCCGAACCCTAACCCTAACCCTTCCCCGAAGCCTGACCCTCACCCGTCCCCTAATCCTAAACCGTACGCTTACACTAACCCACGCCCTCACACGTACGCTCCCCCTAAAGCGTTGTCGTACCCTCACCTGGACCCTAAACCGTCCCCGTCCCCTAACCGTAACCCTAGCCCGAACCCTAACCCTAAACCTTCCACGAAGCCTGACCCTCACCCGTCCCCTAATCCTAACCTGTACGCTGACACTAACACGCGCCCTCACACGTACGCTCCCCCTAAAGCGTTGTCGTACCCTCACCTGGACCCTAAACCGTCCCCGTCCCCTAACCCTAACCCTAGCCCGAACCCTAACCCTAACCCTTCCCCGAAGCCTGACCGTCACCCGTCCCCTAATCCTAACCCGTACGCTGACACTAACCCGCGCCCTCACACGTACGCTCCCCCTAAAGCGTTGTCGTACCCTCACCTGGACCCTAAACCGTCCCCGTCCCCTACCCCTAACCCTAGCCCGAACCCTAACCCTAACACCTCCCGAAGCCTGACCCTCACCCGTGCCCTAATCCTAACCCGTACGCTGACACTAACCCGCGCCCTCACACGTACGCTCCCCCTAAAGCGTTGTCGTACCCTCACCTGGACCCTAAACCGTCCCCGTCCCCTAACCCTAACCCTAGCCCGAACCCTAACCCTAACCCCTCCTGAAGCCTGACCCTCACCCGTCCCCTAATCCTAACCCGTACGCTGACACTAACCCGCGCCCTCACACGTATACTCCCCCTAAAGCGTTGTCGTACACTCACCTGGACCCTAAACCATCCCCGTCCCCTAATCCTAACCCGTACGCTGACACTACCCCGCGCCCTCACACGTACGCTCCCCCTAAAGCGTTGTCGTACCCTCACCTGGACCCTAAACCGTCCCCGTCCCCTAACCCTAACCCTAGCCCGAACCCTAACCCTAACCCCTCCCAAAGCCTGACCCTCACCCGTCCCCTAATCCTAACCCGTACGCTGACACTAACCCGCGCCCTCACACGTATGCTCCCCCTAAAGCGTTGTCGTACCCTCACCTGGACCCGAAACCGTCCCCGTCCCCTAACCCTAACCCTAGCCCGAACCCTAACCCTAACCCTTCCCCGAAGCCTGACCCTCACCCGTCCCCTAATCCTAACCCGTACGCTGACACTAACCCGCGCCCTCACACGTACGCTCCCCCTAAAGCGTTGTCGTACCCTCACCTGGACCCTAAACCGTCCCCGTCCCCTAACCGTAACCCTAGCCCGAACCCTAACCCTAAACCTTCCACGAAGCCTGACCCTCACCCGTCCCCTAATCCTAACCTGTACGCTGACACTAACACGCGCCCTTACACGTACGCTCCCCCTAAAGCGTTGTCGTACCCTCACCTGGACCCTAAACCGTCCCCGTCCCCTAACCCTAACCCTAGCCCGAACCCTAACCCTAACCCTTCCCCGAAGCCTGACCGTCACCCGTCCCCTAATCCTAACCCGTACGCTGACACTAACCCGCGCCCTCACACGTACGCTCCCCCTAAAGTGTTGTCGTACCCTCACCTGGACCCTAAACCGTCCCCGTGCCCTAACCGTAACCCTAGCCCGAACCCTAACCCTAAACCTTCCCCGAAGCCTGACCCTCACCCGTCCCCTAATCCTAACCCGTACGCTGACACTAACCCGCGCCCTCACACGTACGCTCCCCCTAAAGCGTTTTCATACCCTCACCTTGACCCTAAACCGTCCCCGTCCTCTAACCCTAACCCTAACCCGAAACCTAACCCTAAACCTTCCACGAAGCCTGACCCTCACCCGTCCCCTAATCCTAACCCGTATGCTGACACTAACCCGCGCCCTCACACGTACGCTCCCCCTAAAGCGTTGTCGTACCCTCACCTGGACCCTAAACCGTCCCCGTCCCCTAACCCTAACCCTAGCCAGAACCCTAACCCTAACCCTTCCCCGAAGCCTGACCCTCACCCGTCCCCTAATCCTAACCCGTACGTTGACACTAACCCGCGCCCTCACACGTACGCTCCCCCTAAAGCGTTGTCGTACCCTCACCTGGACCCTAAACCGTCCCCGTCCCCTAACCATAACCCTAGCCCGAACCCTAACTCTAATCCTTCCCCGAAGCCTGACCCTCACCCGTCCCCTAATCCTAACCCGTACGCTGACACTAACCCGCGCCCTCACACGTACGCTCCCCCTAAAGCGTTGTCGTATCCTCACCTGGACCCTAAACCGTCCCCATCCCCTTACCTTAACCCTAGCCCGAACCCTAACCCTAAACCTTCCCCGAAGCCTGACCCTCACCCGTCCCCTAATCCTAACCCGTACGCTGACACTAACCCGCGCCCTCACACGTACGCTCCCCCTAAAGCGTTGTCGTACCCTCACCTGGACCCTAAACCGTCCCCGTCACCTAACCCTAACCATAGCCCGAACCGTAACCCTAACACTTCCCCGAAGCCTGACCCTCACCCGTCCGCTAATCCTAACCCGTACGCTGACACTAACCCGCGCCCTCACACGTACGCTCCCCCTAAAGCGTTGTCGTACCCTCTCCTGGACCCTAAACCGTCCCCGTCCCCTAACCCTAACCCTAGCCCGAACCCTAACCCTAACCCTTCCCCGAAGCCTGACCCTCACCCGTCCCCTAATCCTAACCCTTACGCTGACACTAACCCGCGCCCTCACACGTACGCTCCCCCTAAAGCGTTGTCGTACCCTCACCTGGACCCTAAACCGTCCCCGTCCCCTAACCCTAACCCTAGCCCGAACCCTAACCTTAACCCTTCCCCGAAGCCTGACCCTCACCCGTCCCCTAATCCTAACCCGTACGCTGACACTAACCCGCGCCCTCACACGTACGCTCCCCCTTAAGCGTTGTCGTACCTTCACCTGGACCCTAAACCGTCCCCGTCCCCTAACCCTAACCCTAGCCCGAACCCTAACCCTAACCCTTCCCCGAAGCCTGACCCTCACCCGTCCCCTAATCCTAACCCGTACGCTGACACTAACCCACGCCCTCACACGTACGCTCCCCCTAAAGCGTTGTCGTACCCTCACCTGGACCGTAAACCGTCCCCGTCCCCTAACCGTAACCCTAGCCCGAACCCTAACCCTAAACCTTCCACGAAGCCTGACCCTCACCCGTCCCCTAATCCTAACCTGTACGCTGACACTAACACGCGCCCTCACACGTACGCTCCCCCTAAAGCGTTGTCGTACCCTCACCTGGACCCTAAACCGTCCCCGTCCCCTAACCCTAACCCTAGCCCGAACCCTAACCCTAACCCTTCCCCGAAGCCTGACCGTCACCCGTCCCCTAATCCTAACCCGTACGCTGACACTAACCCGCGCCCTCACACGTACGCTCCCCCTAAAGCGTTGTCGTACCCTCACCTGGACCCTAAACCGTCCCCGTCCCCTACCCCTAACCCTAGCCCGAACCCTAACCCTAACCCCTCCCGAAGCCTGACCCTCACCCGTGCCCTAATCCTAACCCGTACGCTGACACTAACCCGCGCCCTCACACGTACGCTCCCCCTAAAGCGTTGTCGTACCCTCACCTGGACCCTAAACCGTCCCCGTCCCCTAACCCTAACCCTAGCCCGAACCCTAACCCTAACCCTTCCCCGAAGCCTGACTCTCACCTGTCCCCTAATCCTAACCCGTATGCTGACACTAACCCGCGCCCTCACACGTACGCTCCCCCTAAAGCGTTGTCGTACCCTCACCTGGACCCTAAACCGTCCCCGTCCCCTAACCCTAACCCTAGCCCGACACCTAACCGTAACCCTTCCCCGAAGCCTGACCCTCACCCGTCCCCTAATCCTAACGCATACGCTGACACTAACCCACGCCCTCACACGTACGCTCCCCCTAAAGCGTTGTCGTACCCTCACCTGGACCCTAAACCGTCCCCGTCCCCTAACCCTAACCCTAGCCCGAACCCTAACCCTAACCCTTCCCCTAAGCCTGACCCTCACCCGTCCCCTAATCCTAACCCGTACGCTGACACTAACCCACGCCCTCACACGTACGCTCCCCCTAAAGCGTTGTCGTACCCTCACCTGGACCCTAAACCGTCCCCGTCACCTAACCGTAACCCTAGCCCGAACCCTAACCCTAAACCTTCCACGAAGCCTGACCCTCACCCGTCCCCTAATCCTAACCTGTACGCTGACACTAACACGCGCCCTCACACGTACGCTCCCCCTAAAGCGTTGTCGTACCCTCACCTGGACCCTAAACCGTCCCCGTCCCCTAACCCTAACCCTAGCCCGAACCCTAACCCTAACCCTTCCCCGAAGCCTGACCGTCACCCGTCCCCTAATCCTAACCCGTACGCTGACACTAACCCGCGCCCTCACACGTACGCTCCCCCTAAAGCGTTGTCGTACCCTCACCTGGACCCTAAACCGTCCCCGTCCCCTAACCGTAACCCTAGCCCGAACCCTAACCCTAAACCTTCCCCGAAGCCTGACCCTCACCCGTCCCCTAATCCTAACCCGTACGCTGACACTAACCCGCGCCCTCACACGTACGCTCCCCCTAAAGCGTTTTCATACCCTCACCTTGACCCTAAACCGTCCCCGTCCTCTAACCCTAACCCTAACCCGAAACCTAACCCTAACCCTTCCCCGAAGCCTGACCCTCACCCGTCCCCTAATCCTAACCCGTATGCTGACACTAACCCGCGCCCTCACACGTACGCTCCCCCTAAAGCGTTGTCGTACCCTCACCTGGACCCTAAACCGTCCCCGTCCCCTAACCCTAACCCTAGCCAGAACCCTAACCCTAACCCTTCCCCGAAGCCTGACCCTCACCCGTCCCCTAATCCTAACCCGTACGCTGACACTAACCCGCACCCTCACACGTACGCTCCCCCTAAAGCGTTGTCGTACCCTCACCTGGACCCTAAACCGTCCCCGTCCCCTAACCATAACCCTAGCCCGAACCCTAACACTAATCCTTCCCCGAAGCCTGACCCTCACCCGTCCCCTAATCCTAACCCGTACGCTGACACTAACCCGCGCCCTCACACGTACGCTCCCCCTAAAGCGTTGTCGTATCCTCACCTGGACCCTAAACCGTCCCCGTCCCCTTACCTTAACCCTAGCCCGAACCCTAACCCTAAACCTTCCCCGAAGCCTGACCCTCACCCGTCCCCTAATCCTAACCCGTACGCTGACACTAACCCGCGCCCTCACACGTACGCTCCCCCTAAAGTGTTGTCGTACCCTCACCTGGACCCTAAACCGTCCCCGTCCCCTAACCCTAACCCTAGCCCGAACCGTAACCCTAACCCTTCCCCGAAGCCTGACCCTCACCCGTCCGCTAATCCTAACCCGTACGCTGACACTAACCCGCGCCCTCACACGTACGCTCCCCCTAAAGCGTTGTCGTACCCTCTCCTGGACCCTAAACCGTCCCCGTCCCCTAACCCTAACCCTAGCCCGAACCCTAACCCTAACCCTTCCCCGAAGCCTGACCCTCACCCGTCCCCTAATCCTAACCCTTACGCTGACACTAACCCGCGCCCTCACACGTACGCTCCCCCTAAAGCGTTGTCGTACCCTCACCTGGACCCTAAACCGTCCCCGTCCCCTAACCCTAACCCTAGCCCGAACCCTAACCTTAACCCTTCCCCGAAGCCTGACCCTCACCCGTCCCCTAATCCTAACCCGTACGCTGACACTAACCCGCGCCCTCACACGTACGCTCCCCCTTAAGCGTTGTCGTACCTTCACCTGGACCCTAAACCGTCCCCGTCCCCTAACCCTAACCCTAGCCCGAACCCTAACCCTAACCCTTCCCCGAAGCCTGACCCTCACCCGTCCCCTAATCCTAACCCGTACGCTGACACTAACCCGCGCCCTCACACGTACGCTCCCCCTTAAGCGTTGTCGTACCTTCACCTGGACCCTAAACCGTCCCCGTCCCCTAACCCTAACCCTAGCCCGAACCCTAACCCTAACCCTTCCCCGAAGCCTGACCGTCACCCGTCCCCTAATCCTAACCCGTACGCTGACACTAACCCGCGCCCTCACACGTACGCTCCCCCTAAAGCGTTGTCGTACCCTCACCTGGACCCTAAACCGTCCCCGTCCCCTAACCGTAACCCTAGCCCGAACCCTAACCCTAAACCTTCCCCGAAGCCTGACCCTCACCCGTCCCCTAATCCTAACCCGTACGCTGACACTAACCCGCGCCCTCACACGTACGCTCCCCCTAAAGCGTTTTCATACCCTCACCTTGACCCTAAACCGTCCCCGTCCTCTAACCCTAACCCTAACCCGAAACCTAACCCTAACCCTTCCCCGAAGCCTGACCCTCACCCGTCCCCTAATCCTAACCCGTATGCTGACACTAACCCGCGCCCTCACACGTACGCTCCCCCTAAAGCGTTGTCGTACCCTCACCTGGACCCTAAACCGTCCCCGTCCCCTAACCCTAACCCTAGCCAGAACCCTAACCCTAACCCTTCCCCGAAGCCTGACCCTCACCCGTCCCCTAATCCTAACCCGTACGCTGACACTAACCCGCGCCCTCACACGTACGCTCCCCCTAAAGCGTTGTCGTACCCTCACCTGGACCCTAAACCGTCCCCGTCCCCTAACCATAACCCTAGCCCGAACCCTAACACTAATCCTTCCCCGAAGCCTGACCCTCACCCGTCCCCTAATCCTAACCCGTACGCTGACACTAACCCGCGCCCTCACACGTACGCTCCCCCTAAAGCGTTGTCGTATCCTCACCTGGACCCTAAACCGTCCCCGTCCCCTTACCTTAACCCTAGCCCGAACCCTAACCCTAAACCTTCCCCGAAGCCTGACCCTCACCCGTCCCCTAATCCTAACCCGTACGCTGACACTAACCCGCGCCCTCACACGTACGCTCCCCCTAAAGCGTTGTCGTACCCTCACCTGGACCCTAAACCGTCCCCGTCCCCTAACCCTAACCCTAGCCCGAACCGTAACCCTAACCCTTCCCCGAAGCCTGACCCTCACCCGTCCGCTAATCCTAACCCGTACGCTGACACTAACCCGCGCCCTCACACGTACGCTCCCCCTAAAGCGTTGTCGTACCCTCTCCTGGACCCTAAACCGTCCCCGTCCCCTAACCCTAACCCTAGCCCGAACCCTAACCCTAACCCTTCCCCGAAGCCTGACCCTCACCCGTCCCCTAATCCTAACCCTTACGCTGACACTAACCCGCGCCCTCACACGTACGCTCCCCCTAAAGCGTTGTCGTACCCTCACCTGGACCCTAAACCGTCCCCGTCCCCTAACCCTAACCCTAGCCCGAACCCTAACCTTAACCCTTCCCCGAAGCCTGACCCTCACCCGTCCCCTAATCCTAACCCGTACGCTGACACTAACCCGCGCCCTCACACGTACGCTCCCCCTTAAGCGTTGTCGTACCTTCACCTGGACCCTAAACCGTCCCCGTCCCCTAACCCTAACCCTAGCCCGAACCCTAACCCTAACCCTTCCCCGAAGCCTGACCCTCACCCGTCCCCTAATCCTAACCCGTACGCTGACACTAACCCACGCCCTCACACGTACGCTCCCCCTAAAGCGTTGTCGTACCCTCACCTGGACCCTAAACCGTCCCCGTCCCCTAACCCTAACCCTAGCCCGAACCCTAACCCTAACCCTTCCCCGAAGCCTGACCGTCACCCGTCCCCTAATCCTAACCCGTACGCTGACACTAACCCGCGCCCTCACACGTACGCTCCCCCTAAAGCGTTGTCGTACCCTCACCTGGACCCTAAACCGTCCCCGTCCCCTACCCCTAACCCTAGCCCGAACCCTAACCCTAACCCTTCCCCGAAGCCTGACCCTCACCCGTCCCCTAATCCTAACCCTTACGCTGACACTAACCCGCGCCCTCACACGTACGCTCCCCCTAAAGCGTTGTCGTACCCTCACCTGGACCCTAAACCGTCCCCGTCCCCTAATCCTAACCCTAGCCCGAACCCTAACCTTAACCCTTCCCCGAAGCCTGACCCTCACCCGTCCCCTAATCCTAACCCGTACGCTGACACTAACCCGCGCCCTCACACGTACGCTCCCCCTTAAGCGTTGTCGTACCTTCACCTGGACCCTAAACCGTCCCCGTCCCCTAACCCTAACCCTAGCCCGAACCCTAACCCTAACCCTTCCCCGAAGCCTGACCCTCACCCGTCCCCTAATCCTAACCCGTACGCTGACACTAACCCACGCCCTCACACGTACGCTCCCCCTAAAGCGTTGTCGTACCCTCACCTGGACCCTAAACCGTCCCCGTCCCCTAACCGTAACCCTAGCCCGAACCCTAACCCTAAACCTTCCACGAAGCCTGACCCTCACCCGTCCCCTAATCCTAACCTGTACGCTGACACTAACACGCGCCCTCACACGTACGCTCCCCCTAAAGCGTTGTCGTACCCTCACCTGGACCCTAAACCGTCCCCGTCCCCTAACCCTAACCCTAGCCCGAACCCTAACCCTAACCCTTCCCCGAAGCCTGACCGTCACCCGTCCCCTAATCCTAACCCGTACGCTGACACTAACCCGCGCCCTCACACGTACGCTCCCCCTAAAGCGTTGTCGTACCCTCACCTGGACCCTAAACCGTCCCCGTCCCCTACCCCTAACCCTAGCCCGAACCCTAACCCTAACCCCTCCCGAAGCCTGACCCTCACCCGTGCCCTAATCCTAACCCGTACGCTGACACTAACCCGCGCCCTCACACGTACGCTCCCCCTAAAGCGTTGTCGTACCCTCACCTGGACCCTAAACCGTCCCCGTCCCCTAACCCTAACCCTAGCCCGAACCCTAACCCTAACCCCTCCTGAAGCCTGACCCTCACCCGTCCCCTAATCCTAACCCGTACGCTGACACTAACCCGCGCCCTCACACGTATACTCCCCCTAAAGCGTTGTCGTACACTCACCTGGACCCTAAACCATCCCCGTCCCCTAATCCTAACCCGTACGCTGACACTACCCCGCGCCCTCACACGTACGCTCCCCCTAAAGCGTTGTCGTACCCTCACCTGGACCCTAAACCGTCCCCGTCCCCTACCCCTAACCCTAGCCCGAACCCTAACCCTAACCCTTCCCCGAAGCCTGACCCTCACCCGTCCCCTAATCCTAACCCTTACGCTGACACTAACCCGCGCCCTCACACGTACGCTCCCCCTAAAGCGTTGTCGTACCCTCACCTGGACCCTAAACCGTCCCCGTCCCCTAATCCTAACCCTAGCCCGAACCCTAACCTTAACCCTTCCCCGAAGCCTGACCCTCACCCGTCCCCTAATCCTAACCCGTACGCTGACACTAACCCGCGCCCTCACACGTACGCTCCCCCTTAAGCGTTGTCGTACCTTCACCTGGACCCTAAACCGTCCCCGTCCCCTAACCCTAACCCTAGCCCGAACCCTAACCCTAACCCTTCCCCGAAGCCTGACCCTCACCCGTCCCCTAATCCTAACCCGTACGCTGACACTAACCCACGCCCTCACACGTACGCTCCCCCTAAAGCGTTGTCGTACCCTCACCTGGACCCTAAACCGTCCCCGTCCCCTAACCGTAACCCTAGCCCGAACCCTAACCCTAAACCTTCCACGAAGCCTGACCCTCACCCGTCCCCTAATCCTAACCTGTACGCTGACACTAACACGCGCCCTCACACGTACGCTCCCCCTAAAGCGTTGTCGTACCCTCACCTGGACCCTAAACCGTCCCCGTCCCCTAACCCTAACCCTAGCCCGAACCCTAACCCTAACCCTTCCCCGAAGCCTGACCGTCACCCGTCCCCTAATCCTAACCCGTACGCTGACACTAACCCGCGCCCTCACACGTACGCTCCCCCTAAAGCGTTGTCGTACCCTCACCTGGACCCTAAACCGTCCCCGTCCCCTACCCCTAACCCTAGCCCGAACCCTAACCCTAACCCCTCCCGAAGCCTGACCCTCACCCGTGCCCTAATCCTAACCCGTACGCTGACACTAACCCGCGCCCTCACACGTACGCTCCCCCTAAAGCGTTGTCGTACCCTCACCTGGACCCTAAACCGTCCCCGTCCCCTAACCCTAACCCTAGCCCGAACCCTAACCCTAACCCCTCCTGAAGCCTGACCCTCACCCGTCCCCTAATCCTAACCCGTACGCTGACACTAACCCGCGCCCTCACACGTATACTCCCCCTAAAGCGTTGTCGTACACTCACCTGGACCCTAAACCATCCCCGTCCCCTAATCCTAACCCGTACGCTGACACTACCCCGCGCCCTCACACGTACGCTCCCCCTAAAGCGTTGTCGTACCCTCACCTGGACCCTAAACCGTCCCCGTCCCCTAACCCTAACCCTAGCCCGAACCCTAACCCTAACCCCTCCCAAAGCCTGACCCTCACCCGTCCCCTAATCCTAACCCGTACGCTGACACTAACCCGCGCCCTCACACGTATGCTCCCCCTAAAGCGTTGTCGTACCCTCACCTGGACCCGAAACCGTCCCCTTCCCCTAACCCTAACCCTAGCCCGAACCCTAACCCTAACACTTCCCCGAAGCCTGACCCTCACCCGTCCCCTAATCCTAACCCGTACGCTGACACTAACCCGCGCCCTCACACGTACGCTCCCCCTAAAGCGTTGTCGTACCCTCACCTGGACCCTAAACCGTCCCCGTCCCCTAACCCTAACCCTAGCCCGAACCCTAACCCTAAACCTTCCCCGAAGCCTGACCCTCACCCGTCCGCTAATCCTAACCCGTACGCTGACACTAACCCGCGCCCTCACACGTACGCTCCCCCTAAAGCGTTGTCGTACCCTCTCCTGGACCCTAAACCGTCCCCGTCCCCTAACCCTAACCCTAGCCCGAACCCTAACCCTAACCCTTCCCCGAAGCCTGACCCTCACCCGTCCCCTAATCCTAACCCTTACGCTGACACTAACCCGCGCCCTCACACGTACGCTCCCCCTAAAGCGTTGTCGTACCCTCACCTGGACCCTAAACCGTCCCCGTCCCCTAACCCTAACCCTAGCCCGAACCCTAACCTTAACCCTTCCCCGAAGCCTGACCCTCACCCGTCCCCTAATCCTAACCCGTACGCTGACACTAACCCGTGCCCTCACACGTACGCTCCCCCTTAAGCGTTGTCGTACCCTCACCTGGACCCTAAACCGTCCCCGTCCCCTAACCGTAACCCTAGCCCGAACCCTAACCCTAAACCTTCCACGAAGCCTGACCCTCACCCGTCCCCTAATCCTAACCTGTACGCTGACACTAACACGCGCCCTCACACGTACGCTCCCCCTAAAGCGTTGTCGTACCCTCACCTGGACCCTAAACCGTCCCCGTCCCCTAACCCTAACCCTAGCCCGAACCCTAACCCTAACCCTTCCCCGAAGCCTGACCGTCACCCGTCCCCTAATCCTAACCCGTACGCTGACACTAACCCGCGCCCTCACACGTACGCTCCCCCTAAAGCGTTGTCGTACCCTCACCTGGACCCTAAACCGTCCCCGTCCCCTAACCGTAACCCTAGCCCGAACCCTAACCCTAAACCTTCCCCGAAGCCTGACCCTCACCCGTCCCCTAATCCTAACCCGTACGCTGACACTAACCCGCGCCCTCACACGTACGCTCCCCCTAAAGCGTTTTCATACCCTCACCTTGACCCTAAACCGTCCCCGTCCTCTAACCCTAACCCTAACCCGAAACCTAACCCTAACCCTTCCCCGAAGCCTGACCCTCACCCGTCCCCTAATCCTAACCCGTATGCTGACACTAACCCGCGCCCTCACACGTACGCTCCCCCTAAAGCGTTGTCGTACCCTCACCTGGACCCTAAACCGTCCCCGTCCCCTAACCCTAACCCTAGCCAGAACCCTAACCCTAACCCTTCCCCGAAGCCTGACCCTCACCCGTCCCCTAATCCTAACCCGTACGCTGACACTAACCCGCGCCCTCACACGTACGCTCCCCCTAAAGCGTTGTCGTACCCTCACCTGGACCCTAAACCGTCCCCGTCCCCTAACCATAACCCTAGCCCGAACCCTAACACTAATCCTTCCCCGAAGCCTGACCCTCACCCGTCCCCTAATCCTAACCCGTACGCTGACACTAACCCGCGCCCTCACACGTACGCTCCCCCTAAAGCGTTGTCGTATCCTCACCTGGACCCTAAACCGTCCCCGTCCCCTTACCTTAACCCTAGCCCGAACCCTAACCCTAAACCTTCCCCGAAGCCTGACCCTCACCCGTCCCCTAATCCTAACCCGTACGCTGACACTAACCCGCGCCCTCACACGTACGCTCCCCCTAAAGCGTTGTCGTACCCTCACCTGGACCCTAAACCGTCCCCGTCCCCTAACCCTAACCCTAGCCCGAACCGTAACCCTAACCCTTCCCCGAAGCCTGACCCTCACCCGTCCGCTAATCCTAACCCGTACGCTGACACTAACCCGCGCCCTCACACGTACGCTCCCCCTAAAGCGTTGTCGTACCCTCTCCTGGACCCTAAACCGTCCCCGTCCCCTAACCCTAACCCTAGCCCGAACCCTAACCCTAACCCTTCCCCGAAGCCTGACCCTCACCCGTCCCCTAATCCTAACCCTTACGCTGACACTAACCCGCGCCCTCACACGTACGCTCCCCCTAAAGCGTTGTCGTACCCTCACCTGGACCCTAAACCGTCCCCGTCCCCTAACCCTAACCCTAGCCCGAACCCTAACCTTAACCCTTCCCCGAAGCCTGACCCTCACCCGTCCCCTAATCCTAACCCGTACGCTGACACTAACCCGCGCCCTCACACGTACGCTCCCCCTTAAGCGTTGTCGTACCTTCACCTGGACCCTAAACCGTCCCCGTCCCCTAACCCTAACCCTAGCCCGAACCCTAACCCTAACCCTTCCCCGAAGCCTGACCCTCACCCGTCCCCTAATCCTAAACCGTACGCTGACACTAACCCACGCCCTCACACGTACGCTCCCCCTAAAGCGTTGTCGTACCCTCACCTGGACCCTAAACCGTCCCCGTCCCCTAACCGTAACCCTAGCCCGAACCCTAACCCTAAACCTTCCACGAAGCCTGACCCTCACCCGTCCCCTAATCCTAACCTGTACGCTGACACTAACACGCGCCCTCACACGTACGCTCCCCCTAAAGCGTTGTCGTACCCTCACCTGGACCCTAAACCGTCCCCGTCCCCTAACCCTAACCCTAGCCCGAACCCTAACCCTAAACCTTCCCCGAAGCCTGACCGTCACCCGTCCCCTAATCCTAACCCGTACGCTGACACTAACCCGCGCCCTCACACGTACGCTCCCCCTAAAGCGTTGTCGTACCCTCACCTGGACCCTAAACCGTCCCCGTCCCCTACCCCTAACCCTAGCCCGAACCCTAACCCTAACCCCTCCCGAAGCCTGACCCTCACCCGTGCCCTAATCCTAACCCGTACGCTGACACTAACCCGCGCCCTCACACGTACGCTCCCCCTAAAGCGTTGTCGTACCCTCACCTGGACCCTAAACCGTCCCCGTCCCCTAACCCTAACCCTAGCCCGAACCCTAACCCTAACCCCTCCTGAAGCCTGACCCTCACCCGTCCCCTAATCCTAACCCGTACGCTGACACTAACCCGCGCCCTCACACGTATACTCCCCCTAAAGCGTTGTCGTACACTCACCTGGACCCTAAACCATCCCCGTCCCCTAATCCTAACCCGTACGCTGACACTACCCCGCGCCCTCACACGTACGCTCCCCCTAAAGCGTTGTCGTACCCTCACCTGGACCCTAAACCGTCCCCGTCCCCTAACCCTAACCCTAGCCCGAACCCTAACCCTAACCCCTCCCAAAGCCTGACCCTCACCCGTCCCCTAATCCTAACCCGTACGCTGACACTAACCCGCGCCCTCACACGTATGCTCCCCCTAAAGCGTTGTCGTACCCTCACCTGGACCCGAAACCGTCCCCGTCCCCTAACCCTAACCCTAGCCCGAACCATAACCCTAACCCTTCCCCGAAGCCTGACCCTCACCCGTCCCCTAATCCTAACCCGTACGCTGACACTAACCCGCGCCCTCACACGTACGCTCCCCCTAAAGCGTTGTCGTACCCTCACCTGGACCCTAAACCGTCCCCGTCCCCTAACCCTAACCCTAGCCCGAACCCTAACCCTAAACCTTCCCCGAAGCCTGACCCTCACCCGTCCGCTAATCCTAACCCGTACGCTGACACTAACCCGCGCCCTCACACGTACGCTCCCCCTAAAGCGTTGTCGTACCCTCTCCTGGACCCTAAACCGTCCCCGTCCCCTAACCCTAACCCTAGCCCGAACCCTAACCCTAACCCTTCCCCGAAGCCTGACCCTCACCCGTCCCCTAATCCTAACCCTTACGCTGACACTAACCCGCGCCCTCACACGTACGCTCCCCCTAAAGCGTTGTCGTACCCTCACCTGGACCCTAAACCGTCCCCGTCCCCTAACCCTAACCCTAGCCCGAACCCTAACCTTAACCCTTCCCCGAAGCCTAACCCTCACCCGTCCCCTAATCCTAACCCGTACGCTGACACTAACCCGCGCCCTCACACGTACGCTCCCCCTTAAGCGTTGTCGTACCCTCACCTGGACCCTAAACCGTCCCCGTCCCCTAACCCTAACCCTAGCCCGAACCCTAACCCGAACCCTTCCCCGAAGCCTGACCCTCACCCGTCCCCTAATCCTAACCCGTACGCTGACACTAACCCACGCCCTCACACGTACGCTCCCCCTAAAGCGTTGTCGTACCCTCACCTGGACCCTAAACCGTCCCCGTCCCCTAACCGTAACCCTAGCCCGAACCCTAACCCTAAACCTTCCACGAAGCCTGACCCTCACCCGTCCCCTAATCCTAACCTGTACGCTGACACTAACACGCGCCCTCACACGTACGCTCCCCCTAAAGCGTTGTCGTACCCTCACCTGGACCCTAAACCGTCCCCGTCCCCTAACCCTAACCCTAGCCCGAACCCTAACCCTAACCCTTCCCCGAAGCCTGACCGTCACCCGTCCCCTAATCCTAACCCGTACGCTGACACTAACCCGCGCCCTCACACGTACGCTCCCCCTAAAGTGTTGTCGTACCCTCACCTGGACCCTAAACCGTCCCCGTCCCCTAACCGTAACCCTAGCCCGAACCCTAACCCTAAACCTTCCCCGAAGCCTGACCCTCACCCGTCCCCTAATTCTAACCCGTACGCTGACACTAACCCGCGCCCTCACACGTACGCTCCCCCTAAAGCGTTTTCATACCCTCACCTTGACCCTAAACCGTCCCCGTCCTCTAACCCTAACCCTAACCCGAAACCTAACCCTAACCCTTCCCCGAAGCCTGACCCTCACCCGTCCCCTAATCCTAACCCGTATGCTGACACTAACCCGCGCCCTCACACGTACGCTCCCCCTAAAGCGTTGTCGTACCCTCACCTGGACCCTAAACCGTCCCCGTCCCCTAACCCTAACCCTAGCCAGAACCCTAACCCTAACCCTTCCCCGAAGCCTGACCCTCACCCGTCCCCTAATCCTAACCCGTACGCTGACACTAACCCGCGCCCTCACACGTACGCTCCCCCTAAAGCGTTGTCGTACCCTCACCTGGACCCTAAACCGTCCCCGTCCCCTAACCATAACCCTAGCCCGAACCCTAACACTAATCCTTCCCCGAAGCCTGACCCTCACCCGTCCCCTAATCCTAACCCGTACGCTGACACTAACCCGCGCCCTCACACGTACGCTCCCCCTAAAGCGTTGTCGTATCCTCACCTGGACCCTAAACCGTCCCCGTCCCCTTACCTTAACCCTAGCCCGAACCCTAACCCTAAACCTTCCCCGAAGCCTGACCCTCACCCGTCCCCTAATCCTAACCCGTACGCTGACACTAACCCGCGCCCTCACACGTACGCTCCCCCTAAAGCGTTGTCGTACCCTCACCTGGACCCTAAACCGTCCCCGTCCCCTAACCCTAACCCTAGCCCGAACCGTAACCCTAACCCTTCCCCGAAGCCTGACCCTCACCCGTCCGCTAATCCTAACCCGTACGCTGACACTAACCCGCGCCCTCACACGTACGCTCCCCCTAAAGCGTTGTCGTACCCTCTCCTGGACCCTAAACCGTCCCCGTCCCCTAACCCTAACCCTAGCCCGAACCCTAACCCTAACCCTTCCCCGAAGCCTGACCCTCACCCGTCCCCTAATCCTAACCCTTACGCTGACACTAACCCGCGCCCTCACACGTACGCTCCCCCTAAAGCGTTGTCGTACCCTCACCTGGACCCTAAACCGTCCCCGTCCCCTAACCCTAACCCTAGCCCGAACCCTAACCTTAACCCTTCCCCGAAGCCTGACCCTCACCCGTCCCCTAATCCTAACCCGTACGCTGACACTAACCCGCGCCCTCACACGTACGCTCCCCCTTAAGCGTTGTCGTACCTTCACCTGGACCCTAAACCGTCCCCGTCCCCTAACCCTAACCCTAGCCCGAACCCTAACCCTAACCCTTCCCCGAAGCCTGACCCTCACCCGTCCCCTAATCCTAACCCGTACGCTGACACTAACCCACGCCCTCACACGTACGCTCCCCCTAAAGCGTTGTCGTACCCTCACCTGGACCCTAAACCGTCCCCGTCCCCTAACCGTAACCCTAGCCCGAACCCTAACCCTAAACCTTCCACGAAGCCTGACCCTCACCCGTCCCCTAATCCTAACCTGTACGCTGACACTAACACGCGCCCTCACACGTACGCTCCCCCTAAAGCGTTGTCGTACCCTCACCTGGACCCTAAACCGTCCCCGTCCCCTAACCCTAACCCTAGCCCGAACCCTAACCCTAACCCTTCCCCGAAGCCTGACCGTCACCCGTCCCCTAATCCTAACCCGTACGCTGACACTAACCCGCGCCCTCACACGTACGCTCCCCCTAAAGCGTTGTCGTACCCTCACCTGGACCCTAAACCGTCCCCGTCCCCTACCCCTAACCCTAGCCCGAACCCTAACCCTAACCCCTCCCGAAGCCTGACCCTCACCCGTGCCCTAATCCTAACCCGTACGCTGACACTAACCCGCGCCCTCACACGTACGCTCCCCCTAAAGCGTTGTCGTACCCTCACCCGGACCCTAAACCGTCCCCGTCCCCTAACCGTAACCCTAGCCCGAACCCTAACCCTAAACCTTCCCCGAAGCCTGACCCTCACCCGTCCCCTAATCCTAACCCGTACGCTGACACTAACCCGCGCCCTCACACGTACGCTCCCCCTAAAGCGTTGTCGTACCCTCACCTGGACCCTAAACCGTCCCCGTCCCCTAACCCTAACCCTAGCCCGAACCCTAACCCTAACCCTTCCCCGAAACCTGACCCTCACCCGTCCCCTAATCCTAACCCGTACGCTGACACTAACCCGCGCCCTCACACGTAGGCTCCCCCTAAAGCGTTGTCGTACCCTCACCTGGACCCTAAACCGTCCCCGTCCCCTAACCGTAACCCTAGCCCGAATCCTAACCCTAAACCTTCCCCGAAGCCTGACCCTCACCCGTCCCATAATCCTAACCCGTACGCTGACACTAACCCGCGCCCTCACACGTACGCTCCCCCTAAAGCGTTGTCGTACCCTCACCTGGACCCTAAACCGTCCCCGTCCCCTAACCCTAAACCTAGCCCGAACCCTAACCCTAACCCTTCCCCGAAGCCTGACCCTCACCCGTCCCCTAATCTTAACCCGTACGCTGATACTAACCCGCGCCCTCACACGTATGCTCCCCCTAAAGCGTTGTCGTACCCTCACCTGGACCCTAAACCGTCCCCATCCCCTAACCCTAACCCTAGCCCGAACCCTAACCCTAACCCTTCCCCGAAGCCTGACCCTCACCCGTCCCCTAATCCTAACCCGTACGCTGACACTAACCCGCGCCCTCACACGTACGCTCCCCCTAAAGCGTTGTCGTACCCTCACCTGGACCGTAATCCGTCCCCGTCCCCTAACCCTAACCCTAGCCCGAACCCTAACCCTAACACTTCCCCGAAGCCTGAACCTCACCCGTCCCCTAATCCTAACCCGTACGCTGACACTAACCCGCGCCCTCACACGTACGCTCCCCCTAAAGCGTTGTCGTACCCTCACCTGGACCCTAAACCGTCCCCGTCCCCTAACCCTAACCCTAGCCCGAACCCTAACCCTAACCCCTCCTGAAGCCTGACCCTCACCCGTCCCCTAATCCTAACCCATACGCTGACACTAACCCGCGCCCTCACACGTATACTCCCCCTAAAGCGTTGTCGTACACTCACCTGGACCCTAAACCATCCCCGTCCCCTAATCCTAACCCGTACGCTGACACTACCCCGCGCCCTCACACGTACGCTCCCCCTAAAGCGTTGTCGTACCCTCACCTGGACCCTAAACCGTCCCCGTCCCCTAACCCTAACCCTAGCCCGAACCCTAACCCTAACCCCTCCCAAAGCCTGACCCTCACCCGTCCCCTAATCCTAACCCGTACGCTGACACTAACCCGCGCCCTCACACGTATGCTCCCCCTAAAGCGTTGTCGTACCCTCACCTGGACCCGAAACCGTCCCCGTCCCCTAACCCTAACCCTAGCCCGAACCCTAACCCTAACCCTTCCCCGAAGCCTGACCCTCACCCGTCCCCTAATCCTAACCCGTACGCTGACACTAACCCGCGCCCTCACACGTACGCTCCCCCTAAAGCGTTGTCGTACCCTCACCTGGACCCTAAACCGTCCCTGTCCCCTAACCCTAACCCTAGCCCGAACCCTAACCCTAAACCTTCCCCGAAGCCTGACCCTCACCCGTCCGCTAATCCTAACCCGTACGCTGACACTAACCCGCGCCCTCACACGTACGCTCCCCCTAAAGCGTTGTCGTACCCTCTCCTGGACCCTAAACCGTCCCCGTCCCCTAACCCTAACCCTAGCCCGAACCCTAACCCTAACCCTTCCCCGAAGCCTGACCCTCACCCGTCCCCTAATCCTAACCCTTACGCTGACACTAACCCGCGCCCTCACACGTACGCTCCCCCTAAAGCGTTGTCGTACCCTCACCTGGACCCTAAACCGTCCCCGTCCCCTAACCCTAACCCTAGCCCGAACCCTAACCTTAACCCTTCCCCGAAGCCTGACACTCACCCGTCCCCTAATCCTAACCCGTACGCTGACACTAACCCGCGCCCTCACACGTACACTCCCCCTAAAGCGTTGTCGTACCCTCACCTGGACCCTAAACCGTCCCCGTCCCCTAACCCTAACCCTAGCCCGAACCCTAACCCTAACCCTTCCCCGAAGCCTGACCCTCACCCGTCCCCTAATCCTAACCCGTACGCTGACACTAACCCACGCCCTCACACGTACGCTCCCCCTAAAGCGTTGTCGTACCCTCACCTGGACCCTAAACCGTCCCCGTCCCCTAACCGTAACCCTAGCCCGAACCCTAACCCTAAACCTTCCACGAAGCCTGACCCTCACCCGTCCCCTAATCCTAACCTGTACGCTGACACTAACACACGCCCTCACACGTACGCTCCCCCTAAAGCGTTGTCGTACCCTCACCTGGACCCTAAACCGTCCCCGTCCCCTAACCCTAACCCTAGCCCGAACCCTAACCCTAACCCTTCCCCGAAGCCTGACCGTCACACGTCCCCTAATCGTAACCCGTACGCTGACACTAACCCGCGCCCTCACACGTACGCTCCCCCTAAAGCGTTGTCGTACCCTCACCTGGACCCTAAACCGTCCCCGTCCCCTAACCGTAACCCTAGCCCGAACCCTAACCCTAAACCTTCCCCGAAGCCTGACCCTCACCCGTCCCCTAATCCTAACCCGTACGCTGACACTAACCCGCGCCCTCACACGTACGCTCCCCCTAAAGCGTTTTCATACCCTCACCTTGACCCTAAACCGTCCCCGTCCTCTAACCCTAACCCTAACCCGTAACCTAACCCTAACCCTTCCCCGAAGCCTGACCCTCACCCGTCCCCTAATCCTAACCCGTATGCTGACACTAACCCGCGCCCTCACACGTACGCTCCCCCTAAAGCGTTGTCGTACCCTCACCTGGACCCTAAACCGTCCCCGTCCCCTAACCCTAACCCTAGCCAGAACCCTAACCCTAACCCTTCCCCGAAGCCTGACCCTCACCCGTCCCCTAATCCTAACCCGTACGCTGACACTAACCCGCGCCCTCACACGTACGCTCCCCCTAAAGCGTTGTCGTACCCTCACCTGGACCCTAAACCGTCCCCGTCCCCTAACCATAACCCTAGCCCGAACCCTAACACTAATCCTTCCCCGAAGCCTGACCCTCACCCGTCCCCTAATCCTAACCCGTACGCTGACACTAACCCGCGCCCTCACACGTACGCTCCCCCTAAAGCGTTGTCGTATCCTCACCTGGACCCTAAACCGTCCCCGTCCCCTTACCTTAACCCTAGCCCGAACCCTAACCCTAAACCTTCCCCGAAGCCTGACCCTCACCCGTCCCCTAATCCTAACCCGTACGCTGACACTAACCCGCGCCCTCACACGTACGCTCCCCCTAAAGCGTTGTCGTACCCTCACCTGGACCCTAAACCGTCCCCGTCCCCTAACCCTAACCCTAGCCCGAACCGTAACCCTAACCCTTCCCCGAAGCCTGACCCTCACCCGTCCGCTAATCCTAACCCGTACGCTGACACTAACCCGCGCCCTCACACGTACGCTCCCCCTAAAGCGTTGTCGTACCCTCTCCTGGACCCTAAACCGTCCCCGTCCCCTAACCCTAACCCTAGCCCGAACCCTAACCCTAACCCTTCCCCGAAGCCTGACCCTCACCCGTCCCCTAATCCTAACCCTTACGCTGACACTAACCCGCGCCCTCACACGTACGCTCCCCCTAAAGCGTTGTCGTACCCTCACCTGGACCCTAAACCGTCCCCGTCCCCTAACCCTAACCCTAGCCCGAACCCTAACCTTAACCCTTCCCCGAAGCCTGACCCTCACCCGTCCCCTAATCCTAACCCGTACGCTGACACTAACCCGCGCCCTCACACGTACGCTCCCCCTTAAGCGTTGTCGTACCTTCACCTGGACCCTAAACCGTCCCCGTCCCCTAACCCTAACCCTAGCCCGAACCCTAACCCTAACCCTTCCCCGAAGCCTGACCCTCACCCGTCCCCTAATCCTAACCCGTACGCTGACACTAACCCACGCCCTCACACGTACGCTCCCCCTAAAGCGTTGTCGTACCCTCACCTGGACCCTAAACCGTCCCCGTCCCATAACCGTAACCCTAGCCCGAACCCTAACCCTAAACCTTCCACGAAGCCTGACCCTCACCCGTCCCCTAATCCTAACCTGTACGCTGACACTAACACGCGCCCTCACACGTACGCTCCCCCTAAAGCGTTGTCGTACCCTCACCTGGACCCTAAACCGTCCCCGTCCCCTAACCCTAACCCTAGCCCGAACCCTAACCCTAACCCTTCCCCGAAGCCTGACCGTCACCCGTCCCCTAATCCTAACCCGTACGCTGACACTAACCCGCGCCCTCACACGTACGCTCCCCCTAAAGCGTTGTCGTACCCTCACCTGGACCCTAAACCGTCCCCGTCCCCTAACCGTAACCCTAGCCCGAACCCTAACCCTAACCCTTCCCCGAAGCCTGACCCTCACCCGTCCCCTAATCCTAACCCGTACGCTGACACTAACCCGCGCCCTCACACGTACGCTCCCCCTAAAGCGTTGTCGTACCCTCACCTGGACCCTAAACCGTCCCCGTCCCCTAACCCTAACCCTAGCCCGAACCCTAACCCTAATCCTTCCCCGAAGCCTGACCCTCACCCGTCCCCTAATCCTAACCCGTACGCTGACACTAACCCGCGCCCTCACACGTACGCTCCCCCTAAAGCGTTGTCGTACCCTCACCTGGACCCTAAACCGTCCCCGTCCCCTAACCCTAACCCTAGCCCGAACCCTAACCCTAACTCTTCCCCGAAGCCTGACCCTCACCAGTCCCCTAATCCTAACCCGTACGCTGACACTAAACCGCGCCCTCACACGTACGCTCCCCCTAAAGCGTTGTCATACTTTCACCTGGACCCTAAACCGTCCCCGTCCCCTAACCCTAACCCTAGCCCAAACCCTAACCCTAACCCTTCCCCGAAGCCTGACCCTCACCCGTCCCCTAATCCTAACCCGTACGCTGACACTAACCCGCGCCCTCACAAGTACGCTCGCTCTAAAGCGTTGTCGTACCCTCACCTGGACCCTAAACCGTCCCCGTCCCCTAACCCTAACCCTAGCCCGAACCCTACCCCTAACCCTTCCCCGAAGCCTGACCCTCACCCGTCCCCTAAACCTAACCCGTACGCTGACACTAACCCGCGCCCTCACACGTACGCTCCCCCTAAAGCGTTGTCGTACCCTCACCTGGACCCTAAACCGTCCCCGTCCCCTAACCCTAACCCTAGCCCGAACCCTAACCCTAACCCTTCCCCAAAGCCTGACCCTCAGCCGTCCCCTAATCCTAACCCGTACGCTGACACTAACCCGCGCCCTCACACGTACGCTCCCCCTAAAGCGTTGTCGTACCCTCACCTGGACCCTAAACCGTCCCCGTCCCCTAACCGTAACCCTAGCCCGAACCCTAACCCTAAACCTTCCACGAAGCCTGACCCTCACCCGTCCCCTAATCCTAACCTGTACGCTGACACTAACACGCGCCCTCACACGTACGCTCCCCCTAAAGCGTTGTCGTACCCTCACCTGGACCCTAAACCGTCCCCGTCCCCTAACCCTAACCCTAGCCCGAACCCTAACCCTAACCCTTCCCCGAAGCCTGACCGTCACCCGTCCCCTAATCCTAACCCGTACGCTGACACTAACCCGCGCCCTCACACGTACGCTCCCCCTAAAGCGTTGTCGTACCCTCACCTGGACCCTAAACCGTCCCCGTCCCCTAACCGTAACCCTAGCCCGAACCCTAACCCTAAACCTTCCACGAAGCCTGACCCTCACCCGTCCCCTAATCCTAACCTGTACGCTGACACTAACACGCGCCCTCACACGTACGCTCCCCCTAAAGCGTTGTCGTACCCTCACCTGGACCCTAAACCGTCCCCGTCCTCTAACCCTAACCCTAACCCGAACCCTAACCCTAACCCTTCCCCGAAGCCTGACCCTCACCCGTCCCCTAATCCTAACCCGTATGCTGACACTAACCCGCGCCCTCACACGTACGCTCCCCCTAAAGCGTTGTCGTACCCTCACCTGTACCCTAAACCGTCCCCGTCCCCTAACCCTAACCCTAGCCAGAACCCTAACCCTAACCCTTCCCCGAAGCCTGACCCTCACCCGTCCCCTAATCCTAACCCGTACGCTGACACTAACCCGCGCCCTCACACGTACGCTCCCCCTAAAGCGTTGTCATACCCTCACCTGGACCCTAAACCTTCCCCATCCCCTAACCCTAACCCTAGCCCGAACCCTAACCCTAACCCTTCCCCGAAGCCTGACCCTCACCTGTCCCCTAATCCTAACCCGTATGCTGACACTAACCCGCGCCCTCACACGTACGCTCCCCCTAAAGCGTTGTCGTACCCTCACCTGGACCCTAAACCGTCCCCGTCCCCTACCCCTAACCCTAGCCCGAACCCTAACCCTAACCCCTCCCGAAGCCTGACCCTCACCCGTGCCCTAATCCTAACCCGTACGCTGACACTAACCCGCGCCCTCACACGTACGCTCCCCCTAAAGCGTTGTCGTACCCTCACCTGGACCCTAAACCGTCCCCGTCCCCTAACCGTAACCCTAGCCCGAACCCTAACCCTAAACCTTCCCCGAAGCCTGACCCTCACCCGTCCCCTAATCCTAACCCGTACGCTGACACTAACCCGCGCCCTCACACGTACGCTCCCCCTAAAGCGTTGTCGTACCCTCACCTGGACCCTAAACCGTCCCCGTCCCCTAACCCTAACCCTAGCCCGAACCCTAACCCTAACCCTTCCCCGAAACCTGACCCTCACCCGTCCCCTAATCCTAACCCGTACGCTGACACTAACCCGCGCCCTCACACGTAGGCTCCCCCTAAAGCGTTGTCGTACCCTCACCTGGACCCTAAACCGTCCCCGTCCCCTAACCGTAACCCTAGCCCAAACCCTAACCCTAAACCTTCCCCGAAGCCTGACACTCACCCGTCCCATAATCCTAACCCGTACGCTGACACTAACCCGCGCCCTCACACGTACGCTCCCCCTAAAGCGTTGTCGTACCCTCACCTGGACCCTAAACCGTCCCCGTCCCCTAACCCTAAACCTAGCCCGAACCCTAACCCTAACCCTTCCCCGAAGCCTGACCCTCACCCGTCCCCTAATCCTAACCCGTACGCTGACACTAACCCGCGCCCTCACACGTATGCTCCCCCTAAAGCCTTGTCGTACCCTCACCTGGACCCTAAACCGTACCCGTCCCCTAACCCTAACCCTAGCCCGAACCCTAACCCTAACCCTTCCCCGAAGCCTGACCCTCACCCATCCCCTAATCCTAACCCGTACGCTGACACTAACCCGCGCCCTCACACGTACGCTCCCCCTAAAGCGTTGTCGTACCCTCACCTGGACCCTAAACCGTCCCCGTCCCCTAACCCTAACCCTAGCCCGAACCCTAACCCTAACCCCTCCCGAAGCCTGACCCTCACCCGTCCCCTAATCCTAACCCGTACGCTGACACTAACCCACGCCCTCACACGTATGCTCCCCCTAAAGTGTTGTCGTACCCTCACCTGGAACCTAAACTGTCCCCGTCCCCTAACCCTAACCCTAGCCCGAACCCTAACCCTTCCCCGAAGCCTGACCCTCACCCGTCCCCTAATCCTAACCCGTACGCTGACACTACCCCGCGCCCTCACATGTAGTCTCCCCCTAAAGCGTTGTCGTACACTCACCTGGACCCTAAACCGTCCCCATCCCCTAACCCTAACCCTAGCCCGAACCCTAACCCTAACCCTTCCCCGAAGCCTGACCCTCACCCGTCCCCTAATCCTAACACGTACGCTGACACTAACCCGCGCCCTCACACGTACACTCCCCCTAAAGCGTTGTCGTACACTCACCTGGACCCTAAACCGTCCCCTTCCCCTAACACTAACCCTAGCCCGAACCCTAACCCTAACCCTTCTCCGAAGCCTGACCCTCACCCGTCCCCTAATCCTAACCCGTACGCTGACACTAACCCGCGCCCTCACACGTACGCTCCCCCTAAAGCGTTGTCGTACCCTCACCTGGACCCTAAACCGTCCCCGTCCCCTAACCCTAACCCTAGCCCGAACCCTAACCCTAACCCTTCCCCGAAGCCTGACCCTCACCCGTCCCCTAATCCTAACCCGTACGCTGACACTAACCCGCGCCCTCACACGTACGCTCCCCCTAAAGCGTTGTCGTACCCTCACCTGGACCCTAAACCGTCCCCGTCCCCTAACCCTAACCCTAGCCCGAACCCTAACCCTAACTCTTCCCCGAAGCCTGACCCTCACCAGTCCCCTAATCCTAACCCGTACGCTGACACTAACCTGCGCCCTCACACGTACGCTCCCCCTAAAGCGTTGTCATACTTTCACCTGGACCCTAAACCGTCCCCGTCCCCTAACCCTAACCCTAGCCCAAACCCTAACCCTAACCCTTCCCCGAAGCCTGACCCTCACTCGTCCCCTAATCCTAACCCGTACGCTGACACTAACCCGCGCCCTCACAAGTACGCTCCCTCTAAAGCGTTGTCGTACCCTCACCTGGACCCTAAACCGTCCCCGTCCCCTAACCCTAACCCTAGCCCGAACCCTACCCCTAACCCTTCCCCGAACCCTGACCCTCACCCGTCCCCTAATCCTAACCCGTACGCTGACACTAACACGCGCCCTCACACGTACGCTCCCCCTAAAGCGTTGTCGTACCCTCACCTGGACCCTAAACCGTCCCCGTCCCCTAACCCTAACCCTAGCCCGAACCCTAACCCTAACCCTTTCCCGAAGCCTGACCCTCACCCGTCCCCTAATCCTAACCCGTACGCTGACAGTAACCCGCGCCCTCACACGTACGCTCCACCTAAAGCGTTGTCGTACCCTCACCTGGACCCTAAACCGTCCCCGTCCCCTAACCCTAACCCTAGCCCGAACCCTAACCCTAACCCTTCCCCGAAGCCTGACCCTCACCCGTCCCCTAATCCTAACCCGTACGCTGACACTAACCCGCGCCCTCACACGTACGCTCCCCCTAAAGCGTTGTCGTACCCTCACCTGGACCGTAAACCGTCCCCGTCCCCTAACCCTAACCCTAGCCCGAACCCTAACCCTAACCCCTCCTGAAGCCTGACCCTCACCCGTCCCCTAATCCTAACCCGTACGCTGACACTAACCCGCGCCCTCACACGTACGCTCCCCCTAAAGCGTTGTCGTACCATCACCTGGACCCTAAACCGTCCCCGTCCCCTACTCCTAACCCGTACGCTGACACTACCCCGCGCCCTCACACGTACGCTCCCCCTAAAGCGTTGTCGTACCCTCACCTGGACCCTAAACCGTCCCCGTCCCCTAACCCTAACCCTAGCCCGAACCCTAACCCTAACCCCTCCCGAAGCCTGACCCTCACCCGTCCCCTAATCCTAACCCGTACGCTGACACTACCCCGCGCCCTCACACGTACGCTCCCCCTAAAGCGTTGTCGTACCCTCACCTGGACCCGAAACCGTCCCCGTCCCCTAACCCTAACCCTAGCCCGAACCCTAACCCTTCCCCGAAGACTGACCCTCACCCGTCCCCTAATCCTAACCCGTACGCTGACACTACCCCGCGCCCTCACACGTACGCTCCCCCTAAAGCGTTGTCGTACCCTCACCTGGACCCTAAACCGTCCCCGTCCCCTAACCGTAACCCTAGCCCGAACCCTAACCCTAACCCTTCCCCGAAGCCTGACCCTCACCCGTCCCCTAATCCTAACCCGTACGCTGACACTACCTCGCGCCCTCACACGTACGCTCCCCCTAAAGCGTTGTCGTACCCTCACCTGGACCCTAAACCGTCCCCGTCCCCTAACCCTAACCCTAGCCCGAACCCTAAACCTAACCCTTCCCCGAAGCCTGACCCTCACCCGTCCCCTAATCCTAACCCGTACGCTGACACTACCCCGCGCCCTCACACGTACGCTCCCCCTAAAGCGTTGTCGTACCCTCACCTGGACCCTAAACCGTCCCCGTCCCCTAACCGTAACCCTAGCCCGAACCCTAACCCTAACCCTTCCCCGAAGCCTGACCCTCACCCGTCCCCTAATCCTAACCCGTACGCTGACACTACCTCGCGCCCTCACACGTACGCTCCCCCTAAAGCGTTGTCGTACCCTCACCTGGACCCTAAACCGTCCCCGTCCCCTAACCCTAACCCTAGCCCGAACCCTAACCCTAACCCTTCCCCGAAGCCTGACCCTCACCCGTCCCCTAATCCTAACCCGTACGCTGACACTAACCCGCGCCCTCACACGTACGCTCCCCCTAAAGCGTTGTCGTACCCTCACCTGGACCCTAAACCGTCCCCGTCCCCTAATCCTAACCCGTACGCTGACACTACCCCGCGCCCTCACACGTACGCTCCCCCTAAAGCGTTGTCGTACCCTCACCTGGACCCTAAACCGTCCCCGTCCCCTAACCCTAACCCTAGCCCGAACCCTAAACCTAACCCCTCCCGAAGCCTGACCCTCACCCGTCCCCTAATCCTAACCCGTACGCTGACACTAACCCGCGCCCTCACACGTATGCTCCCCCTAAAGCGTTGTCGTACCCTCACCTGGACCCGAAACCGTCCCCGTCCCCTAACCCTAACCCTAGCCCGAACCCTAACCCTTCCCCGAAGACTGACCCTCACCCGTCCCCTAATCCTAACCCGTACGCTGACACTACCCCGCGCCCTCACACGTACGCTCCCCCTAAAGCGTTGTCGTACCCTCACCTGGACCCTAAACCGTCCCCATCCCCTAACCCTAACCCTAGCCCGAACTCTAACCCTAACCGTTCCCCGAAGCCTGACCCTCACCCGTCCCATAATCCTATCCCGTACGCTGACACTAACCCGCGCCCGCACACGTACGCTCCCCCTAAAGCGTTGTCGTACCCTCACCTGGACCCTAAACCGTCCCCGTACCCTAACCCTAACCCTAGCCCGAACCCTAACCCTAAACCTTCCACGAAGCCTGACCCTCACCCGTCCCCTAATCCTAACCTGTACGCTGACACTAACACGCGCCCTCACACGTACGCTCCCCCTAAAGCGTTGTCGTATCCTCACCTGGACCCTAAACCGTCCCCGTCCCCTAACCCTAACCCTAGCCCGAACCCTAACCGTAACCCTTCCCCGAAGCCTGACCGTCACCCGTCCCCTAATCCTAACCCGTACGCTGACACTAACCCGCGCCCTCACACGTACGCTCCCCCTAAAGCGTTGTCGTACCCTCACCTGGACCCTAAACCGTCCCCGTCCCCTAACCGTAACCCTAGCCCGAACCCTAACCCTAAACCTTCCCCGAAGCCTGACCCTCACCCGTCCCCTAATCCTAACCCGTACGCTGACACTAACCCGCGCCCTCACACGTACGCTCCCCCTAAAGCGTTGTCGTACCCTCACCTGGACCCTAAACCGTCCCCGTCCCCTAACCCTAACCCTAGCCCGAACCCTAACCCTAACCCTTCCCCGAAGCCTGACCCTCACCCGTCCCCTAATCCTAACCCGTACGCTGACACTAACCCACGCCCTCACACGTACGCTCCCCCTAAAGCGTTGTCGTACCCTCACCTCGACCCTAAACCGTCCCCGTCCCCTAACCGTAACCCTAGCCCGAACCCTATCCCTAAACCTTCACCGAAGCCTGACCCTCACCCGTCCCCTAATCCTAACCCGTACGCTGACACTAACCCGCGCCCTCACACGTACGCTCCCCCTAAAGCGTTGTCGTACCCTCACCTGGACCCTAAACCGTCCCCGTCCCCTAACCCTAACCCTAGCCCGAACCCTAACCCTAACACTTCCCCGAAGCCTGACCCTCACCCGTCCCCTAATCCTAACCCGTACGCTGACACTAACCCACGCCCTCACACGTACGCTCCCCCTAAAGCGTTGTCGTACCCTCACCTGGACCCTAAACCGTCCCCGTCCCCTTACCTTAACCCTAGCCCGAACCCTAACCCTAACCCTTCCCCGAAGCCTGACCCTCACCCGTCCCCTAATCCTAACCCGTACGCTGACACTAACCCGCGCCCTCACACGTACGCTCCCCCTAAAGCGTTGTCGTACCCTCACCTGGACCCTAAACCGTCCCCGTCCCCTAACCCTAACCCTAGCCCGAACCCTAACCCTAAACCTTCCCCGAAGCCTGACCCTCACCCGTCCCCTAATCCTAACCCGTACGCTGACACTAACCCGCGCCCTCACACGTACGCTCCCCCTAAAGCGTTGTCGTACCCTCACCTGGACCCTAAACCGACCCCATCCCCTAACCCTAACCCTAGCCCGAACCCTAACCCTAACCCCTCCCGAAGCCTGACCCTCACCCGTCCCCTAATCCTAACCCGTACGCTGACACTAACCCGCGCCCTCACACGTACGCTCCCCCTAAAGCGTTGTCGTACCCTCACCTGGACCCTAAACCGTCCCCGTCCCCTAACCCTAACCCTAGCCCGAACCCTAACCCTAACCCTTCCCCGAAGCCTGACCCTCACCCGTCCCCTAATCCTAACCCGTACGCTGACACTAACCCGCGCCCTCACACGTACGCTCCCCCTAAAGCGTTGTCGTACCCTCACCTGGACCCTAAACCGTCCCCGTCCCCTAACCCTAACCCTAGCCCGAACCCTAACCCTAACTCTTCCCCGAAGCCTGACCCTCACCAGTCCCCTAATCCTAACCCGTACGCTGACACTAACCTGCGCCCTCACACGTACGCTCCCCCTAAAGCGTTGTCATACTTTCACCTGGACCCTAAACCGTCCCCGTCCCCTAACCCTAACCCTAGCCCAAACCCTAACCCTAACCCTTCCCCGAAGCCTGACCCTCACTCGTCCCCTAATCCTAACCCGTACGCTGACACTAACCCGCGCCCTCACAAGTACGCTCCCTCTAAAGCGTTGTCGTACCCTCACCTGGACCCTAAACCGTCCCCGTCCCCTAACCCTAACCCTAGCCCGAACCCTACCCCTAACCCTTCCCCGAACCCTGACCCTCACCCGTCCCCTAATCCTAACCCGTACGCTGACACTAACACGCGCCCTCACACGTACGCTCCCCCTAAAGCGTTGTCGTACCCTCACCTGGACCCTAAACCGTCCCCGTCCCCTAACCCTAACCCTAGCCCGAACCCTAACCCTAACCCTTTCCCGAAGCCTGACCCTCACCCGTCCCCTAATCCTAACCCGTACGCTGACAGTAACCCGCGCCCTCACACGTACGCTCCACCTAAAGCGTTGTCGTACCCTCACCTGGACCCTAAACCGTCCCCGTCCCCTAACCCTAACCCTAGCCCGAACCCTAACCCTAACCCTTCCCCGAAGCCTGACCCTCACCCGTGCCCTAATCCTAACCCGTACGCTGACACTAACCCGCGCCCTCACACGTACGCTCCCCCTAAAGCGTTGTCGTACCCTCACCTGGACCGTAAACCGTCCCCGTCCCCTAACCCTAACCCTAGCCCGAACCCTAACCCTAACCCCTCCTGAAGCCTGACCCTCACCCGTCCCCTAATCCTAACCCGTACGCTGACACTAACCCGCGCCCTCACACGTACGCTCCCCCTAAAGCGTTGTCGTACCATCACCTGGACCCTAAACCGTCCCCGTCCCCTACTCCTAACCCGTACGCTGACACTACCCCGCGCCCTCACACGTACGCTCCCCCTAAAGCGTTGTCGTACCCTCACCTGGACCCTAAACCGTCCCCGTCCCCTAACCCTAACCCTAGCCCGAACCCTAACCCTAACCCCTCCCGAAGCCTGACCCTCACCCGTCCCCTAATCCTAACCCGTACGCTGACACTACCCCGCGCCCTCACACGTACGCTCCCCCTAAAGCGTTGTCGTACCCTCACCTGGACCCGAAACCGTCCCCGTCCCCTAACCCTAACCCTAGCCCGAACCCTAACCCTTCCCCGAAGACTGACCCTCACCCGTCCCCTAATCCTAACCCGTACGCTGACACTACCCCGCGCCCTCACACGTACGCTCCCCCTAAAGCGTTGTCGTACCCTCACCTGGACCCTAAACCGTCCCCGTCCCCTAACCGTAACCCTAGCCCGAACCCTAACCCTAACCCTTCCCCGAAGCCTGACCCTCACCCGTCCCCTAATCCTAACCCGTACGCTGACACTACCTCGCGCCCTCACACGTACGCTCCCCCTAAAGCGTTGTCGTACCCTCACCTGGACCCTAAACCGTCCCCGTCCCCTAACCCTAACCCTAGCCCGAACCCTAACCCTAACCCTTTCCCGAAGCCTGACACTCACCCGTCCCCTAATCCTAACCCGTACGCTGACACTACCCCGCGCCCTCACACGTACGCTCCCCCTAAAGCGTTGTCGTACCCTCACCTGGACCCTAAACCGTCCCCGTCCCCTAACCGTAACCCTAGCCCGAACCCTAACCCTAACCCTTCCCCGAAGCCTGACCCTCACCCGTCCCCTAATCCTAACCCGTACGCTGACACTACCTCGCGCCCTCACACGTACGCTCCCCCTAAAGCGTTGTCGTACCCTCACCTGGACCCTAAACCGTCCCCGTCCCCTAACCCTAACCCTAGCCCGAACCCTAACCCTAACCCTTCCCCGAAGCCTGACCCTCACCCGTCCGCTAATCCTAACCCGTACGCTGACACTAACCCGCGCCCTCACACGTACGCTCCGCCTAAAGCGTTGTCGTACCCTCACCTGGACCCTAAACCGTCCCCGTCCCCTAATCCTAACCCGTACGCTGACACTACCCCGCGCCCTCACACGTACGCTCCCCCTAAAGCGTTGTCGTACCCTCACCTGGACCCTAAACCGTCCCCGTCCCCTAACCCTAACCCTAGCCCGAACCCTAAACCTAACCCCTCCCGAAGCCTGACCCTCACCCGTCCCCTAATCCTAACCCGTACGCTGACACTAACCCGCGCCCTCACACGTATGCTCCCCCTAAAGCGTTGTCGTACCCTCACCTGGACCCGAAACCGTCCCCGTCCCCTAACCCTAACCCTAGCCCGAACCCTAACCCTTCCCCGAAGACTGACCCTCACCCGTCCCCTAATCCTAACCCGTACGCTGACACTACCCCGCGCCCTCACACGTACGCTCCCCCTAAAGCGTTGTCGTACCCTCACCTGGACCCTAAACCGTCCCCATCCCCTAACCCTAACCCTAGCCCGAACTCTAACCCTAACCGTTCCCCGAAGCCTGACCCTCACCCGTCCCATAATCCTATCCCGTACGCTGACACTAACCCGCGCCCTCACACGTACGCTCCCCCTAAAGCGTTGTCGTACCCTCACCTGGACCCTAAACCGTCCCCGTACCCTAACCCTAACCCTAGCCCGAACCCTAACCCTAAACCTTCCACGAAGCCTGACCCTCACCCGTCCCCTAATCCTAACCTGTACGCTGACACTAACACGCGCCCTCACACGTACGCTCCCCCTAAAGCGTTGTCGTATCCTCACCTGGACCCTAAACCGTCCCCGTCCCCTAACCCTAACCCTAGCCCGAACCCTAACCGTAACCCTTCCCCGAAGCCTGACCGTCACCCGTCCCCTAATCCTAACCCGTACGCTGACACTAACCCGCGCCCTCACACGTACGCTCCCCCTAAAGCGTTGTCGTACCCTCACCTGGACCCTAAACCGTCCCCGTCCCCTAACCGTAACCCTAGCCCGAACCCTAACCCTAAACCTTCCCCGAAGCCTGACCCTCACCCGTCCCCTAATCCTAACCCGTACGCTGACACTAACCCGCGCCCTCACACGTACGCTCCCCCTAAAGCGTTGTCGTACCCTCACCTGGACCCTAAACCGTCCCCGTCCCCTAACCCTAACCCTAGCCCGAACCCTAACCCTAACCCTTCCCCGAAGCCTGACCCTCACCCGTCCCCTAATCCTAACCCGTACGCTGACACTAACCCACGCCCTCACACGTACGCTCCCCCTAAAGCGTTGTCGTACCCTCACCTCGACCCTAAACCGTCCCCGTCCCCTAACCGTAACCCTAGCCCGAACCCTATCCCTAAACCTTCACCGAAGCCTGACCCTCACCCGTCCCCTAATCCTAACCCGTACGCTGACACTAACCCGCGCCCTCACACGTACGCTCCCCCTAAAGCGTTGTCGTACCCTCACCTGGACCCTAAACCGTCCCCGTCCCCTAACCCTAACCCTAGCCCGAACCCTAACCCTAACACTTCCCCGAAGCCTGACCCTCACCCGTCCCCTAATCCTAACCCGTACGCTGACACTAACCCACGCCCTCACACGTACGCTCCCCCTAAAGCGTTGTCGTACCCTCACCTGGACCCTAAACCGTCCCCGTCCCCTTACCTTAACCCTAGCCCGAACCCTAACCCTAACCCTTCCCCGAAGCCTGACCCTCACCCGTCCCCTAATCCTAACCCGTACGCTGACACTAACCCGCGCCCTCACACGTACGCTCCCCCTAAAGCGTTGTCGTACCCTCACCTGGACCCTAAACCGTCCCCGTCCCCTAACCCTAACCCTAGCCCGAACCCTAACCCTAAACCTTCCCCGAAGCCTGACCCTCACCCGTCCCCTAATCCTAACCCGTACGCTGACACTAACCCGCGCCCTCACACGTACGCTCCCCCTAAAGCGTTGTCGTACCCTCACCTGGACCCTAAACCGACCCCATCCCCTAACCCTAACCCTAGCCCGAACCCTAACCCTAACCCCTCCCGAAGCCTGACCCTCACCCGTCCCCTAATCCTAACCCGTACGCTGACACTAACCCGCGCCCTCACACGTACGCTCCCCCTATAGCGTTGTCGTACCCTCACCTGGACCCTAAACCGTCCCCGTCCCCTAACCCTAACCCTAGCCCGAACCCTAACACTAACCCTTCCCCGAAGCCTGACCCTCACCCGTCCCCTAATCCTAACCCGTACGCTGACACTACCCCGCGCCCTCACACGTACGCTCCCCCTAAAGTGTTGTCGTACCCTCACCTGGACCCTAAACCGTCCCCATTCCCTAATCCTAACCCTAGCCCGAACCCTAACCCTAACCCTTCCCCGAAGCCTGACCCTCACACGTCCCCTAATCCTAACCCGTACGCTGACACTAACCCGCGCCCTCACACGTACGCTCCCTCTAAAGCGTTGTCGTACCCTCACCTGGACCCTAAACCGTCCCCGTCCCCTAACCGTAACCCTAGCACGAACCCTAACCCTAACCCTTCCCCGAAGCCTGACCCTCACCCGTCCCCTAATCCTAACCCGTACGCTGACACTACCTCGCGCCCTCACACGTACGCTCCCCCTAAAGCGTTGTCGTACCCTCACCTGGACCCTAAACCGTCCCCGTCCCCTAACCCTAACCCTAGCCCGAACCCTAACCCTAACCCTTCCCCGAAGCCTGACCCTCACCCGTCCCCTAATCCTAACCCGTACGCTGACACTAACCCGCGCCCTCACACGTACGCTCCCCCTAAATCGTTGTCGTACCCTCACCTGGACCCTAAACCGTCCCCGTCCCCTAACCCTAACCCTAGCCCGAACCCTAACCCTAACCCTTCCCCGAAGCCTGACCCTCACCCGTCCCCTAATCCTAACCCGTACGCTGACACTACCCCACGCCCTCACACGTACGCTACCCCTAAAGCGTTGTCGTACCCTCACCTGGACCCTAAACCGTCCCCATCCCCTAACCCTAACCCTAGCCCGAACCCTAACCCTAACCCTTCCCCGAAGCCTGACCCTCACCCGTCCCCTAATCCTAACCCGTACGCTGACACTAACCCGCGCCCTAACACGTACGCTCCCCCTAAAGCGTTGTCGTACCCTCACCTGGACCCTAAACCGTCCCCGTCCCCTAACCCTAACCCTAGCCCGAACCCTAACCCTAACCCTTCCCCGAAGCCTGACCCTCACCCGTCCCCTAATCCTAACCCGTACGCTGACACTAACCCGCGCCCTCACACGTACGCTCCCCCTAAAGCGTTGTCGTACCCTCACCTGGACCCTAAACCGTCCCCGTCCCCTAACCCTAACCCTAGCCCGAACCCTAACCCTAACCCTTCCCCGAAGCCTGTCCCTCACCCGTCCCCTAATCCTAACCCGTACGCTGACACTAACCCGCGCCCTCACACGTACGCTCCCCCTAAAGCGTTGTCGTACCCTCACCTGGACCCTAAACCGTCCCCGTCCCCTAACCCTAACCCTAGCCCGAACCCTAACCCTAACCCTTCCCCGAAGCCTGACCCTCACCCGGCCCCTAATCCTAACCCGTACGCTGACACTAACCCGCGCCCTCACACGTACGCTCCCCCTAAAGCGTTGTCGTACCCTCACCTGGACCCTAAACCGTCCCCGTCCCCTAACCCTAACCCTAGCCCGAACCCTAACCTTAACCCTTCCCCGAAGCCTGACCCTCACCCGTCCCCTAATCCTAACCCGTACGCTGACACTAACCCGCGCCCTCACACGTACGCTCCCCCTAAAGCGTTGTCGTACCCTCACCTGGACCCTAAACCGTCCCCATCCCCTAACCCTAACCCTAGCCCGAACCCTAACCCTAACCCCTCCCGAAACCTGACCCTCACCCGTCCCCTAATCCTAACCCGTACGCTGACACTAACCCGCGCCCTCACACGTACGCTCCCCCTAAAGCGTTGTCGTACCCTCACCTGGACACTAAACCGTCCCCGTCCCCTAACCCTAACCCTAGCCCGAACCCTAACCCTAACACTTCCCTGAAGCCTGACCCTCACCCGTCCCCTAAACCTAACCCGTATGCTGACACTACCCCGCGCCCTCACACGTACGCTCCCCCTAAAGCGTTGTCGTACCCTCACCTGGACCCTAAACCGTCCCCATCCCCTAACCCTAACCCTAGCACGAACCCTAACCTTAACCCTTCCCCGAAGCCTGACCCTCACCCGTCCCCTAATCCTAACCCGTACGCTGACACTAACCCGCGCCCTCACACGTACGCTCCCCCTAAAGCGTTGTCGTACCCTCACCTGGACCCTAAACCGTCCCCGTCCCCTAACCGTAACCCTAGCCCGAACCCTAACCCTAAACCTTCCCCGAAGCCTGACCCTCACCCGTCCCCTAATCCTAACCCGTACGCTGACACTAACCCACGCCCTCACACGTACGCTCCCCCTAAAGCGTTGTCGTATCCTCACCTGGACCCTAAACCGTCCCCGTCCCCTAACCCTAACCCTAGCCCGAACCCTAACCCTAAAACTTCCCCGAAGCCTGACCCTCACACGTCCCCTAATCCTAACCCGTACGCTGACATTAACCCGCGCCCTCACACGTACGCTCCCCCTAAAGCGTTGTCGTACACTCACCTGGACCCTAAACCGTCCCCGTCCCCTTACCTTAACCCTAGCCCGAACCCTAACCCTAACCCTTCCCCGAAGCCTGACCCTCACCCGTCCCCTAATCCTAACCCGTACGCTGACACTAACCCGCGCCCTCACACGTACGCTCCCCCTAAAGCGTTGTCGTACCCTCACCTGGACCCTAAACCGTCCCCATCCCCTAACCCTAACCCTAGCCCGAACCCTAACCCTAACCCCTCCCGAAGCCTGACCCTCACCCGTCCCCTAATCCTAACCCGTACGCTGACACTAACCCGCGCCCTCACACGTACGCTCCCCCTAAAGCGTTGTCGTACCCTCACCTGGACCCTAAACCGTCCCCGTCCCCTAACCCTAACCCTAGCCCGAACCCTAACCCTAACACTTCCCCGAAGCCTGACCCTCACCCGTCCCCTAATCCTAACCCGTACGCTGACACTAACCCACGCCCTCACACGTACGCTCCCCCTAAAGCGTTGTCGTACCCTCACCTGGACCCTAAACCGTCCCCGTCCCCTTACCTTAACCCTAGCCCGAACCCTAACCCTAACCCTTCCCCGAAGCCTGACCCTCACCCGTCCCCTAATCCTAACCCGTACGCTGACACTAACCCGCGCCCTCACACGTACGCTCCCCCTAAAGCGTTGTCGTACCCTCACCTGGACCCTAAACCGTCCCCGTCCCCTAACCCTAACCCTAGCCCGAACCCTAACCCTAAACCTTCCCCGAAGCCTGACCCTCACCCGTCCCCTAATCCTAACCCGTACGCTGACACTAACCCGCGCCCTCACACGTACGCTCCCCCTAAAGCGTTGTCGTACCCTCACCTGGACCCTAAACCGACCCCATCCCCTAACCCTAACCCTAGCCCGAACCCTAACCCTAACCCCTCCCGAAGCCTGACCCTCACCCGTCCCCTAATCCTAACCCGTACGCTGACACTAACCCGCGCCCTCACACGTACGCTCCCCCTAAAGCGTTGTCGTACCCTCACCTGGACCCTAAACCGTCCCCGTCCCCTAACCCTAACCCTAGCCCGAACCCTAACACTAACCCTTCCCCGAAGCCTGACCCTCACCCGTCCCCTAATCCTAACCCGTACGCTGACACTACCCCGCGCCCTCACACGTACGCTCCCCCTAAAGTGTTGTCGTACCCTCACCTGGACCCTAAACCGTCCCCATTCCCTAATCCTAACCCTAGCCCGAACCCTAACCCTAACCCTTCCCCGAAGCCTGACCCTCACACGTCCCCTAATCCTAACCCGTACGCTGACACTAACCCGCGCCCTCACACGTACGCTCCCTCTAAAGCGTTGTCGTACCCTCACCTGGACCCTAAACCGTCCCCGTCCCCTAACCGTAACCCTAGCACGAACCCTAACCCTAACCCTTCCCCGAAGCCTGACCCTCACCCGTCCCCTAATCCTAACCCGTACGCTGACACTACCTCGCGCCCTCACACGTACGCTCCCCCTAAAGCGTTGTCGTACCCTCACCTGGACCCTAAACCGTCCCCGTCCCCTAACCCTAACCCTAGCCCGAACCCTAACCCTAACCCTTCCCCGAAGCCTGACCCTCACCCGTCCCCTAATCCTAACCCGTACGCTGACACTAACCCGCGCCCTCACACGTACGCTCCCCCTAAATCGTTGTCGTACCCTCACCTGGACCCTAAACCGTCCCCGTCCCCTAACCCTAACCCTAGCCCGAACCCTAACCCTAACCCTTCCCCGAAGCCTGACCCTCACCCGTCCCCTAATCCTAACCCGTACGCTGACACTACCCCACGCCCTCACACGTACGCTACCCCTAAAGCGTTGTCGTACCCTCACCTGGACCCTAAACCGTCCCCATCCCCTAACCCTAACCCTAGCCCGAACCCTAACCCTAACCCTTCCCCGAAGCCTGACCCTCACCCGTCCCCTAATCCTAACCCGTACGCTGACACTAACCCGCGCCCTAACACGTACGCTCCCCCTAAAGCGTTGTCGTACCCTCACCTGGACCCTAAACCGTCCCCGTCCCCTAACCCTAACCCTAGCCCGAACCCTAACCCTAACCCTTCCCCGAAGCCTGACCCTCACCCGTCCCCTAATCCTAACCCGTACGCTGACACTAACCCGCGCCCTCACACGTACGCTCCCCCTAAAGCGTTGTCGTACCCTCACCTGGACCCTAAACCGTCCCCGTCCCCTAACCCTAACCCTAGCCCGAACCCTAACCCTAACCCTTCCCCGAAGCCTGTCCCTCACCCGTCCCCTAATCCTAACCCGTACGCTGACACTAACCCGCGCCCTCACACGTACGCTCCCCCTAAAGCGTTGTCGTACCCTCACCTGGACCCTAAACCGTCCCCGTCCCCTAACCCTAACCCTAGCCCGAACCCTAACCCTAACCCTTCCCCGAAGCCTGACCCTCACCCGGCCCCTAATCCTAACCCGTACGCTGACACTAACCCGCGCCCTCACACGTACGCTCCCCCTAAAGCGTTGTCGTACCCTCACCTGGACCCTAAACCGTCCCCATCCCCTAACCCTAACCCTAGCCCGAACCCTAACCTTAACCCTTCCCCGAAGCCTGACCCTCACCCGTCCCCTAATCCTAACCCGTACGCTGACACTAACCCGCGCCCTCACACGTACGCTCCCCCTAAAGCGTTGTCGTACCCTCACCTGGACCCTAAACCGTCCCCATCCCCTAACCCTAACCCTAGCCCGAACCCTAACCCTAACCCCTCCCGAAACCTGACCCTCACCCGTCCCCTAATCCTAACCCGTACGCTGACACTAACCCGCGCCCTCACACGTACGCTCCCCCTAAAGCGTTGTCGTACCCTCACCTGGACACTAAACCGTCCCCGTCCCCTAACCCTAACCCTAGCCCGAACCCTAACCCTAACACTTCCCTGAAGCCTGACCCTCACCCGTCCCCTAAACCTAACCCGTATGCTGACACTACCCCGCGCCCTCACACGTACGCTCCCCCTAAAGCGTTGTCGTACCCTCACCTGGACCCTAAACCGTCCCCATCCCCTAACCCTAACCCTAGCACGAACCCTAACCTTAACCCTTCCCCGAAGCCTGACCCTCACCCGTCCCCTAATCCTAACCCGTACGCTGACACTAACCCGCGCCCTCACACGTACGCTCCCCCTAAAGCGTTGTCGTACCCTCACCTGGACCCTAAACCGTCCCCGTCCCCTAACCGTAACCCTAGCCCGAACCCTAACCCTAAACCTTCCCCGAAGCCTGACCCTCACCCGTCCCCTAATCCTAACCCGTACGCTGACACTAACCCGCGCCCTCACACGTACGCTCCCCCTAAAGCGTTGTCGTATCCTCACCTGGACCCTAAACCGTCCCCGTCCCCTAACCCTAACCCTAGCCCGAACCCTAACCCTAACACTTCCCCGAAGCCTGACCCTCACACGTCCCCTAATCCTAACCCGTACGCTGACATTAACCCGCGCCCTCACACGTACGCTCCCCGTAAAGCGTTGTCGTACCCTCACCTCGACCCTAAACCGTCCCCGTCCCCTAACCGTAACCCTAGCCCGAACCCTAACCCTAACCCTTCCCCGAAGCCTGACCCTCACCCGTCCCCTAATCCTAACCCGTACGCTGACACTAACCCGCGCCCTCACACGTACGCTCCCCCTAAAGCGTTGTCGTACCCTCACCTGGACCCTAAACCGTCCCCGTCCCCTAACCGTAACCCTAGCCCGAACCCTAACCCTAACACTTCCCCGAAGCCTGACCCTCACCCGTCCCCTAATCCTAACCCGTACGCTGACACTAACCCGCGCCCTCACACGTACGCTCCCCCTAAAGCGTTGTCGTACCCTCACTTGGACCCTAAACCGTCCCCGTCCCCTTACCTTAACCCTAGCCCGAACCTTAACCCTAACCCTTCCCCGAAGCCTGACCCTCACCCGTCCCCTAATCCTAACCCGTACGCTGACACTAACCCGCGCCCTCACACGTACGCTCCCCCTAAAGCGTTGTCGTACCCTCACCTGGACCCTAAACCGTCCCCATCCCCTAACCCTAACCCTAGCCCGAACCCTAACCCTAACCCCTCCCGAAGCCTGACCCTCACCCGTCCCCTAATCCTAACCCGTACGCTGACACTAACCCGCGCCCTCACACGTACGCTCCGCCTAAAGCGTTGTCGTACCCTCACCTGGACCCTAAACCGTCCCCGTCCCCTAACCCTAACCCTAGCCCGAACCCTAACCCTAACCCTTCCCCGAAGCCTGACCCTCACCCGTCCCCTAATCCTAACCCTTACGCTGACACTACCCCGCGCCCTCACACGTACGCTCCCCCTAAAGTGTTGTCGTACCCTCACCTGGACCCTAAACCGTCCCCATTCCCTAATCCTAACCCTAGCCCGAACCCTAACCCTAACCCTTCCCCGAAGCCTGACCCTCACCCGTCCCCTAATCCTAACCCGTACGCTGACACTAACCCGCGCCCTCACACGTACGCTCCCCCTAAAGCGTTGTCGTACCCTCACCTGGACCCTAAACCGTCCCCGTCCCCTAACCGTAACCCTAGCCCGAACCCTAACCCTAACCCTTCCCCGAAGCCTGACCCTCACCCGTCCCCTAATCCTAACCCGTACGCTGACACTACCTCGCGCCCTCACACGTACGCTCCCCCTAAAGCGTTGTCGTACCCTCACATGGACCCTAAACCGTCCCCGTCCCCTAACCCTAACCCTAGCCCGAACCCTAACCCTAACCCTTCCCCGAAGCCTGACCCTCACCCGTCCCCTAATCCTAACCCGTACGCTGACACTAACCCGCGCCCTCACACGTACGCTCCCCCTAAAGCGTTGTCGTACCCTCACCTGGACCCTAAACCGTCCCCGTCCCCTAACCCTAACCCTAGCCCGAACACTAACCCTAACCCTTCCCCGAAGCCTGACCCTCACCCGTCCCCTAATCCTAACCCGTACGCTGACACTACCCCGCGCCCTCACACGTACGCTACCCCTAAAGCGTTGTCGTACCCTCACCTGGACCCTAAACCGTCCCCGTCCCCTAATCCTAACCCGTACGCTGACACTACCCCGCGCCCTCACACGTACGCTCCCCCTAAAGCGTTGTCGTACCCTCACCTGGACCCTAAACCGTCCCCGTCCCCTAACCCTAACCCTAGCCCGAACCCTAACCCTAACCCCTCCCGAAGCCTGACCCTCACCCGTCCCCTAATCCTAACCCGTACGCTGACACTAACCCGCGCCCTCACACGTATGCTCCCCCTAAAGCGTTGTCGTACCCTCACCTGGACCCGAAACCGTCCCCGTCCCCTAACCCTAACCCTAGCCCGAACCCTAACCCTTCCCCGAAGACTGACCCTCACCCGTCCCCTAATCCTAACCCGTACGCTGACACTACCCCGCGCCCTCACACGTACGCTCCCCCTAAAGCGTTGTCGTACCCTCACCTGGACCCTAAACCGTCCCCATCCCCTAACCCTAACCCTAGCCCGAACTCTAACCCTAACCCTTCCCCGAAGCCTGACCCTCACCCGTCCCATAATCCTATCCCGTACGCTGACACTAACCCGCGCCCTCACACGTACGCTCCCCCTAAAGCGTTGTCGTACCCTCACCTGGACCCTAAACCGTCCCCGTCCCCTAACCCTAACCCTAGCCCGAACCCTAACCCTAAACCTTCCCCGAAGCCTGACCCTCACCCGTCCCCTAATCCTAACCCGTACGCTGACACGAACCCGCGCCCTCACACGTACGCTCCCCCTAAAGCGTTGTCGTACCCTCACCTGGACCCTAAACCGTCCCCGTCCCCTAACCCTACCCCTAGCCCGAACCCTAACCCTAACCCTTCCCCGAAGCCTGACCCTCACCCGTCCCCTAATCCTAAACCTTACGCTGACACTAACCCGCGCCCTCACACGTACACTCCCCCTAAAGCGTTGTCGTACCCTCACCTGGACCCTAAACCGTCCCCGTCCCCTAACCCTAACCCTAGCCCGAACCCTAACCTTAACCCTTCCCCGAAGCCTGACCCTCACCCGTCCCCTAATCCTAACCCGTACGCTGACACTAACCCGCGCCCTCACACGTACGCTCCCCCTTAAGCGTTGTCGTACCCTCACCTGGACCCTAAACCGTCCCCGTCCCCTAACCCTAACCCTAGCCCGAACCCTAACCCTAACCCTTCCCCGAAGCCTGACCCTCACCCGTCCCCTAATCCTAACCCGTACGCTGACACTAACCCGCGCCCTCACACGTACGCTCCCCCTAAAGCGTTGTCGTACCCTCACCTGGACCCTAAACCGTCCCCGTACCCTAACCCTAACCCTAGCCCGAACCCTAACCCTAAACCTTCCACGAAGCATGACCCTCACCCGTCCCCTAATCCTAACCCGTACGCTGACACTAACCCGCGCCCTCACACGTACGCTCCCCCTAAAGCGTTGTCGTACCCTCACATGGACCCTAAACCGTCCCCGTCCCCTTACCTTAACCCTAGCCCGAACCCTAACCCTAATCCTTCCCCGAAGCCTGACCCTCACCCGTCCCCTAATCCTAACCCGTACGCTGACACTAACCCGCGCCCTCACACGTACGCTCCCCCTAAAGCGTTGTCGTACCCTCACCTGGACCCTAAACCGTCCCCGTCCCCTAACCCTAACCCTAGCCCGAACCCTAACCCTAAACCTTCCCCGAAGCCTGACCCTCACCCGTCCCCTAATCCTAACCCGTACGCTGACACTAACCCGCGCCCTCACACGTACGCTCCCCCTAAAGCGTTGTCGTACCCTCACCTGGACCCTAAACCGACCCCATCCCCTAACCCTAACCCTAGCCCGAACCCTAACCCTAACCCCTCCCGAAGCCTGACCCTCACCCGTCCCCTAATCCTAACCCGTACGCTGACACTAACCCACGCCCTCACACGTACGCTCCCCCTAAAGCGTTGTCGTACCCTCACCTGGACCCTAAACCGTCCCCGTCCCCTAACCCTAACCCTAGCCCGAACCCTAACCCTAACCCTTCCCCGAAGCCTGACCCTCACCCGTCCCCTAATCCTAACCCGTACGCTGACACTACCCCGCGCCCTCACACGTACGCTCCCCCTAAAGTGTTGTCGTACCCTCACCTGGACCCTAAACCGTCCCCATTCCCTAATCCTAACCCTAGCCCGAACCCTAACCCTAACCCTTCCCCGAAGCCTGACCCTCACCCGTCCCCTAATCCTAACCCGTACGCTGACACTAACCCGCGCCCTCACACGTACGCTCCCTCTAAAGCGTTGTCGTACCCTCACCTGGACCCTAAACCGTCCCCGTCCCCTAACCGTAACCCTAGCACGAACCCTAACCCTAACCCTTCCCCGAAGCCTGACCCTCACCCGTCCCCTAATCCTAACCCGTACGCTGACACTACCTCGCGCCCTCACACGTACGCTCCCCCTAAAGCGTTGTCGTATCCTCACCTGGACCCTAAACCGTCCCCGTCCCCTAACCCTAACCCTAGCCCGAACCCTAACCCTAACCCTTCCCCGAAGCCTGACCCTCACCCGTCCCCTAATCCTAACCCGTACGCTGACACTAACCCGCGCCCTCACACGTACGCTCCCCCTAAAGCGTTGTCGTACCCTCACCTGGACCCTAAACCGTCCCCGTCCCCTAACCCTAACCCTAGCCCGAACCCTAACACTAACCCTTCCCCGAAGCCTGACCCTCACCCGTCCCCTAATCCTAACCCGTACGCTGACACTACCCCGCGCCCTCACACGTACGCTACCCCTAAAGCGTTGTCGTACCCTCACCTGGACCCTAAACCGTCCCCATCCCCTAACCCTAACCCTAGCCCGAACCCTAACCCTAACCCTTCCCCGAAGCCTGACCCTCACCCGTCCCCTAATCCTAACCCGTACGCTGACACTAACCCGCGCCCTAACACGTACGCTCCCCCTAAAGCGTTGTCGTACCCTCACCTGGACCCTAAACCGTCCCCGTCCCCTAACCCTAACCCTAGCCCGAACCCTAACCCTAACCCTTCCCCGAAGCCTGACCCTCACCCGTCCCCTAATCCTAACCCGTACGCTGACACTAACCCGCGCCCTCACACGTACGCTCCCCCTAAAGCGTTGTCGTACCCTCACCTGGACCCTAAACCGTCCCCGTCCCCTAACCCTAACCCTAGCCCGAACCCTAACCCTAACCCTTCCCCGAAGCCTGTCCCTCACCCGTCCCCTAATCCTAACCCGTACGCTGACACTAACCCACGCCCTCACACGTACGCTCCCCCTAAAGCGTTGTCGTACCCTCACCTGGACCCTAAACCGTCCCCGTCCCCTAACCCTAACCCTAGCCCGAACCCTAACCCTAACCCTTCCCCGAAGCCTGACCCTCACCCGGCCCCTAATCCTAACCCGTACGCTGACACTAACCCGCGCCCTCACACGTACGCTCCCCCTAAAGCGTTGTCGTACCCTCACGTGGACCCTAAACCGTCCCCGTCCCCTAACCCTAACCCTAGCCCGAACCCTAACCTTAACCCTTCCCCGAAGCCTGACCCTCACCCGTCCCCTAATCCTAACCCGTACGCTGACACTAACCCGCGCCCTCACACGTACGCTCCCCCTAAAGCGTTGTCGTACCCTCACCTGGACCCTAAACCGTCCCCATCCCCTAACCCTAACCCTAGCCCGAACCCTAACCCTAACCCCTCCCGAAATCTGACCCTCACCCGTCCCCTAATCCTAACCCGTACGCTGACACTAACCCGCGCCCTCACACGTACGCTCCCCCTAAAGCGTTGTCGTACCCTCACCTGGACACTAAACCGTCCCCGTCCCCTAACCCTAACCCTAGCCCGAACCCTAACCCTAACACTTCCCTGAAGCCTGACCCTCACCCGTCCCCTAAACCTAACCCGTATGCTGACACTACCCCGCGCCCTCACACGTACGCTCCCCCTAAAGCGTTGTCGTACCCTCACCTGGACCCTAAACCGTCCCCATCCCCTAACCCTAACCCTAGCCCGAACCCTAACCCTAACCCCTCCCGAAGCCTGACCCTCACCCGTCCCCTAATCCTAACCCGTACGCTGACACTAACCCGCGCCCTCACACGTACGCTCCCCCTAAAGCGTTGTCGTACCCTCACCTGGACCCTAAAGCGTCCCTGTCCCCTAACCCTAACCCTAGCCCGAACCCTAACCCTAACCCTTCCCTGAAGCCTGACCCTCACCCGTCCCCTAATCCTAACCCGTACGCTGACACTAACCCACGCCCTCACACGTACGCTCCCCCTAAAGCGTTGTCGTACCCTCACCTGGACCCTAAACCGTCCCCGTCCCCTAACCCTAACCCTAGCCCGAACCCTAACCCTAACCCTTCCCCGAAGCCTGACCCTCACCCGTCCCCTAATCCTAACCCGTACGCTGACACTAACCCGTGCCCTCACACGTACGCTCCCCCTAAAGCGTTGTCGTACCCTCACCTGGACCCTAAACCGTCCCCATCCCCTAACCCTAACCCTAGCCCGAACCCTAACCCTAACCCCTCCCGAAGCCTGACCCTCACCAGTCCCCTAATCCTAACCCGTACGCTGACACTAACCCGCGCCCTCACACGTACGCTCCCCCTAAAGCGTTGTCGTACCCTCACCAGGACCCTAAACCGTCCCCGTCCCCTAAACCTAAACCTAGCCCGAACCCTAACCCTAACCCTTCCCCGAAGCCTGACCCTCACCCGTCCCCTAATCCTAACCCGTACGCTGACACTACCCCGCGCCCTCACACGTACGCTCCCCCTAAAGCGTTGTCGTACCCTCACCTGGACCCTAAACCGTCCCCTTCCCCTAACCCTAACCCTAGCCCGAACCCTAACCCTAACCCTTCCCCGAAGCCTGACCCTCACCCGTCCCCTAATCCTAACCCGTACGCTGACACTAACCCGCGCCCTCACACGTACGTTCCCCCTAAAGCGTTGTCGTACCCTCACCTGGACCCTAAACCGTCCCCGTCCCCTAACCCTAACCCTAGCCCGAACCCTAACACTAACCCTTCCCCGAAGCCTGACCCTCACCCGTCCCCTAATCCTAACCCGTACGCTGACACTAACCCGCGCCCTCACACGTACGCTCCCCCTAAAGCGTTGTCGTACCCTCACCTGGACCCTAAACCGTCCCCGTCCCCTAACCCTAACCCTAGCCCGAACCCTAACCCTAACCCCTCCCGAAGCCTGACCCTCACCCGTCCCCTAATCCTAACCCGTACGCTGACACTAACCCGCGCCCTCACACGTACGCTCCCCCTAAAGCGTTGTCGTACCCTCACCTGGACCCTAAACCGTCCCTGTCCCCTAACCCTAACCCTAGCCCGAACCCTAACCCTAACCCTTCCCTGAAGCCTGACCCTCACCCGTCCCCTAATCCTAACCCGTACGCTGACACTAACCCACGCCCTCACACGTACGCTCCCCCTAAAGCGTTGTCGTACCCTCACCTGGACCCTAAACCGTCCCCGTCCCCTAACCCTAACCCTAGCCCGAACCCTAACCCTAACCCTTCCCCGAAGCCTGACCCTCACCCGTCCCCTAATCCTAACCCGTACGCTGACACTAACCCGCGCCCTCACACGTACGCTCCCCCTAAAGCGTTGTCGTACCCTCACCTGGACCCTAAACCATCCCCATCCCCTAACCCTAACCCTAGCCCGAACCCTAACCCTAACCCCTCCCGAAGCCTGACCCTCAACCGTCCCCTAATCCTAACCCGTACGCTGACACTAACCCGCGCCCTCACACGTACGCTCCCCCTAAAGCGTTGTCGTACCCTCACCTGGACCCTAAACCGTCCCCGTCCCCTAAACCTAACCCTAGCCCGAACCCTAACCCTAACCCTTCCCCGAAGCCTGACCCTCACCCGTCCCCTAATCCTAACCCGTACGCTGACACTAACCCGCGCCCTCACACGTACGCTCCCCCTAAATCGTTGTCGTACCCTCACCTGGACCCTAAACCGTCCCCGTCCCCTAACCCTAACCCTAGCCCGAACCCTAACCCTAACCCTTCCCCGAAGCCTGACCCTCACCCGTCCCCTAATCCTAACCCGTACGCTGACACTACCCCACGCCCTCACACGTACGCTACCCCTAAAGCGTTGTCGTACCCTCACTGGACCCTAAACCGTCCCCATCCCCTAACCCTAACCCTAGCCCGAACCCTAACCCTAACCCTTCCCCGAAGCCTGACCCTCACCCGTCCCCTAATCCTAACCCGTACGCTGACACTAACCCGCGCCCTAACACGTACGCTCCCCCTAAAGCGTTGTCGTACCCTCACCTGGACCCTAAACCGTCCCCGTCCCCTAACCCTAACCCTAGCCCGAACCCTAACCCTAACCCTTCCCCGAAGCCTGACCCTCACCCGTCCCCTAATCCTAACCCGTACGCTGACACTAACCCGCGCCCTCACACGTACGCTCCCCCTAAAGCGTTGTCGTACCCTCACCTGGACCCTAAACCGTCCCCGTCCCCTAACCCTAACCCTAGCCCGAACCCTAACCCTAACCCTTCCCCGAAGCCTGTCCCTCACCCGTCCCCTAATCCTAACCCGTACGCTGACACTAACCCGCGCCCTCACACGTACGCTCCCCCTAAAGCGTTGTCGTACCCTCACCTGGACCCTAAACCGTCCCCGTCCCCTAACCCTAACCCTAGCCCGAACCCTAACCCTAACCCTTCCCCGAAGCCTGACCCTCACCCGGCCCCTAATCCTAACCCGTACGCTGACACTAACCCGCGCCCTCACACGTACGCTCCCCCTAAAGCGTTGTCGTACCCTCACCTGGACCCTAAACCGTCCCCGTCCCCTAACCCTAACCCTAGCCCGAACCCTAACCTTAACCCTTCCCCGAAGCCTGACCCTCACCCGTCCCCTAATCCTAACCCGTACGCTGACACTAACCCGCGCCCTCACACGTACGCTCCCCCTAAAGCGTTGTCGTACCCTCACCTGGACCCTAAACCGTCCCCATCCCCTAACCCTAACCCTAGCCCGAACCCTAACCCTAACCCCTCCCGAAACCTGACCCTCACCCGTCCCGTAATCCTAACCCGTACGCTGACACTAACCCGCGCCCTCACACGTACGCTCCCCCTAAAGCGTTGTCGTACCCTCACCTGGACACTAAACCGTCCCCGTCCCCTAACACTAACCCTAGCCCGAACCCTAACCCTAACACTTCCCTGAAGCCTGACCCTCACCCGTCCCCTAATCCTAACCCGTACGCTGACACTAACCCGCGCCCTCACACGTACGCTCCCCCTAAAGCGTTGTCGTATCCTCACCTGGACCCTAAACCGTCCCCGTCCCCTAACCCTAACCCTAGCCCGAACCCTAACCCTAACACTTCCCCGAAGCCTGACCCTCACACGTCCCCTAATCCTAACCCGTACGCTGACATTAACCCGCGCCCTCACACGTACGCTCCCCCTAAAGCGTTGTCGTACACTCACCTGGACCCTAAACCGTCCCCGTCCCCTTACCTTAACCCTAGCCCGAACCCTAACCCTAACCCTTCCCCGAAGCCTGACCCTCACCCGTCCCCTAATCCTAACCCGTACGCTGACACTAACCCGCGCCCTCACACGTACGCTCCCCCTAAAGCGTTGTCGTACCCTCACCTGGACCCTAAACCGTCCCCATCCCCTAACCCTAACCCTAGCCCGAACCCTAACCCTAACCCCTCCCGAAGCCTGACCCTCACCCGTCCCCTAATCCTAACCCGTACGCTGACACTAACCCGCGCCCTCACACGTACGCTCCCCCTAAAGCGTTGTCGTACCCTCACCTGGACCCTAAACCGTCCCTGTCCCCTAACCCTAACCCTAGCCCGAACCCTAACCCTAACCCTTCCCTGAAGCCTGACCCTCACCCGTCCCCTAATCCTAACCCGTACGCTGACACTAACCCACGCCCTCACATGTACGCTCCCCCTAAAGCGTTGTCGTACCCTCACCTGGACCCTAAACCGTCCCCGTCCCCTAACCCTAACCCTAGCCCGAACCCTAACCCTAACCCTTCCCCGAAGCCTGACCCTCACCCGTCCCCTAATCCTAACCCGTACGCTGACACTAACCCGCGCCCTCACACGTACGCTCCCCCTAAAGCGTTGTCGTACCCTCACCTGGACCCTAAACCATCCCCATCCCCTAACCCTAACCCTAGCCCGAACCCTAACCCTAACCCCTCCCGAAGCCTGACCCTCACCCGTCCCCTAATCCTAACCCGTACGCTGACACTACCCCGCGCCCTCACACGTACGCTCCCCCTAAAGCGTTGTCGTACCCTCACCTGGACCCTAAACCGTCCCCTTCCCCTAACCCTAACCCTAGCCCGAACCCTAACCCTAACACTTCCCCGAAGCCTGACCCTCACCCGTCCCCTAATCCTAACCCGTACGCTGACACTAACCCGCGCCCTCACACGTACGCTCCCCCTAAAGCGTTGTCGTACCCTCACCTGGACCCTAAACCGTCCCCGTCCCCTAACCGTAACCCTAGCCCGAACCCTAACCCTAACCCTTCCCCGAAGCCTGACCCTCACCCGTCCCCTAATCCTAACCCGTACGCTGACACTACCTCGCGCCCTCACACGTACGCTCCCCCTAAAGCGTTGTCGTACCCTCACCTGGACCCTAAACCGTCCCCGTCCCCTAACCCTAACCCTAGCCCGAACCCTAACCCTAACCCTTCCCCGAAGCCTGACCCTCACCCGTCCCCTAATCCTAACCCGTACGCTGACACTAACCCGCGCCCTCACACGTACGCTCCCCCTAAAGCGTTGTCGTACCCTCACCTGGACCCTAAACTGTCCCCGTTCCCTAACCCTAACCCTAGCCCGAACCCTAACCCTAACCCTTCCCCGAAGCCTGACCCTCACCCGTCCCCTAATCCTAACCCGTACGCTGACACTACCCCGCGCCCTCACACGTACGCTACCCCTAAAGCGTTGTCGTACCCTCACCTGGACCCTAAACCGTCCCCATCCCCTAACCCTAACCCTAGCCCGAACCCTAACCCTAACCCTTCCCCGAAGCCTGACCCTCACCCGTCCCCTAATCCTAACCCGTACGCTGACACTAACCCGCGCCCTCACACGTACGCTCCCCCTAAAGCGTTGTCGTACCGTCACCTGGACCCTAAACCGTCCCCGTCCCCTAACCCTAACCCTAGCCCGAACCCTAACCCTAACCCTTCCCCGAAGCCTGACCCTCACCCGTCCCCTAATCCTAACCCGTACGCTGACACTAACCCACGCCCTCACACGTACGCTCCCCCTAAAGCGTTGTCGTACCCTCACCTGGACCCTAAACCGTCCCCGTCCCCTAACCCTAACCCTAGCCCGAACCCTAAACCTAACCCTTCCCCGAAGCCTGACCCTCACCCGTCCCCTAATCCTAACCCGTACGCTGACACTAACCCGCGCCCTCACACGTACGCTCCCCCTACAGCGTTGTCGTACCCTCACCTGGACCCTAAACCGTCCCCGTCCCCTAACCCTAACCCTAGCCCGAACCCTAACCCTAACCCTTCCCCGAAGCCTGACCCTCACCCGGCCCCTAATCCTAACCCGTACGCTGACACTAACCCGCGCCCTCACACGTACGCTCCCCCTAAAGCGTTGTCGTACCCTCACCTGGACCCTAAACCGTCCCCGTCCCCTAACCCTAACCCTAGCCCGAACCCTAACCTTAACCCTTCCCCGAAGCCTGACGCTCACCCGTCCCCTAATCCTAACCCGTACGCTGACACTAACCCGCGCCCTCACACATACGCTCCCCCTAAAGCGTTGTCGTACCCTCACCTGGACCCTAAACCGTCCCCATCCCCTAACCCTAACCCTAGCCCGAACCCTAACCCTAACCCTTCCCCGAAGCCTGACCCTCACCCGTCCCCTAATCCTAACCCGTACGCTGACACTAACCCGCGCCCTCACACGTACGCTCCCCCTAAAGCGTTGTCGTATCCTCACCTGGACCCTAAACCGTCCCCGTCCCCTAACCCTAACCCTAGCCCGAACCCTAACCCTAACACTTCCCCGAAGCCTGACCCTCACACGTCCCCTAATCCTAACCCGTACGCTGACACTAACCCGCGCCCTCACACGTACGCTCCCCCTAAAGCGTTGTCGTACACTCACCTGGACCCTAAACCGTCCCCGTCCCCTTACCTTAACCCTAGCCCGAACCCTAACCCTAACCCTTCCCCGAAGCCTGACCCTCACCCGTCCCCTAATCCTAACCCGTACGCTGACACTAACCCGCGCCCTCACACGTACGCTCCCCCTAAAGCGTTGTCGTACCCTCACCTGGACCCTAAACCGTCCCCATCCCCTAACCCTAACCCTAGCCCGAACCCTAACCCTAACCCCTCCCGAAGCCTGACCCTCACCCGTCCCCTAATCCTAACCCGTACGCTGACACTAACCCGCGCCCTCACACGTACGCTCCCCCTAAAGCGTTGTCGTACCCTCACCTGGACCCTAAACCGTCCCCGTCCCCTAACCCTAACCCTAGCCCGAACCCTAACCTTAACCCTTCCCCGAAGCCTGACCCTCACCCGTCCCCTAATCCTAACCCGTACGCTGACACTAACCCGCGCCCTCACACGTACGCTCCCCCTAAAGCGTTGTCGTACCCTCACCTGGACCCTAAACCGTCCCCATCCCCTAACCCTAACCCTAGCCCGAACCCTAACCCTAACCCCTCCCGAAACCTGACCCTCACCCGTCCCCTAATCCTAACCCGTACGCTGACACTAACCCGCGCCCTCACACGTACGCTCCCCCTAAAGCGTTGTCGTACCCTCACCTGGACACTAAACCGTCCCCGTCCCCTAACACTAACCCTAGCCCGAACCCTAACCCTAACACTTCCCTGAAGCCTGACCCTCACCCGTCCCCTAATCCTAACCCGTACGCTGACACTAACCCGCGCCCTCACACGTACGCTCCCCCTAAAGCGTTGTCGTATCCTCACCTGGACCCTAAACCGTCCCCGTCCCCTAACCCTAACCCTAGCCCGAACCCTAACCCTAACACTTCCCCGAAGCCTGACCCTCACACGTCCCCTAATCCTAACCCGTACGCTGACATTAACCCGCGCCCTCACACGTACGCTCCCCCTAAAGCGTTGTCGTACACTCACCTGGACCCTAAACCGTCCCCGTCCCCTTACCTTAACCCTAGCCCGAACCCTAACCCTAACCCTTCCCCGAAGCCTGACCCTCACCCGTCCCCTAATCCTAACCCGTACGCTGACACTAACCCGCGCCCTCACACGTACGCTCCCCCTAAAGCGTTGTCGTACCCTCACCTGGACCCTAAACCGTCCCCATCCCCTAACCCTAACCCTAGCCCGAACCCTAACCCTAACCCCTCCCGAAGCCTGACCCTCACCCGTCCCCTAATCCTAACCCGTACGCTGACACTAACCCGCGCCCTCACACGTACGCTCCCCCTAAAGCGTTGTCGTACCCTCACCTGGACCCTAAACCGTCCCTGTCCCCTAACCCTAACCCTAGCCCGAACCCTAACCCTAACCCTTCCCTGAAGCCTGACCCTCACCCGTCCCCTAATCCTAACCCGTACGCTGACACTAACCCACGCCCTCACATGTACGCTCCCCCTAAAGCGTTGTCGTACCCTCACCTGGACCCTAAACCGTCCCCGTCCCCTAACCCTAACCCTAGCCCGAACCCTAACCCTAACCCTTCCCCGAAGCCTGACCCTCACCCGTCCCCTAATCCTAACCCGTACGCTGACACTAACCCGCGCCCTCACACGTACGCTCCCCCTAAAGCGTTGTCGTACCCTCACCTGGACCCTAAACCATCCCCATCCCCTAACCCTAACCCTAGCCCGAACCCTAACCCTAACCCCTCCCGAAGCCTGACCCTCACCCGTCCCCTAATCCTAACCCGTACGCTGACACTACCCCGCGCCCTCACACGTACGCTCCCCCTAAAGCGTTGTCGTACCCTCACCTGGACCCTAAACCGTCCCCTTCCCCTAACCCTAACCCTAGCCCGAACCCTAACCCTAACACTTCCCCGAAGCCTGACCCTCACCCGTCCCCTAATCCTAACCCGTACGCTGACACTAACCCGCGCCCTCACACGTACGCTCCCCCTAAAGCGTTGTCGTACCCTCACCTGGACCCTAAACCGTCCCCGTCCCCTAACCGTAACCCTAGCCCGAACCCTAACCCTAACCCTTCCCCGAAGCCTGACCCTCACCCGTCCCCTAATCCTAACCCGTACGCTGACACTACCTCGCGCCCTCACACGTACGCTCCCCCTAAAGCGTTGTCGTACCCTCACCTGGACCCTAAACCGTCCCCGTCCCCTAACCCTAACCCTAGCCCGAACCCTAACCCTAACCCTTCCCCGAAGCCTGACCCTCACCCGTCCCCTAATCCTAACCCGTACGCTGACACTAACCCGCGCCCTCACACGTACGCTCCCCCTAAAGCGTTGTCGTACCCTCACCTGGACCCTAAACTGTCCCCGTTCCCTAACCCTAACCCTAGCCCGAACCCTAACCCTAACCCTTCCCCGAAGCCTGACCCTCACCCGTCCCCTAATCCTAACCCGTACGCTGACACTACCCCGCGCCCTCACACGTACGCTACCCCTAAAGCGTTGTCGTACCCTCACCTGGACCCTAAACCGTCCCCATCCCCTAACCCTAACCCTAGCCCGAACCCTAACCCTAACCCTTCCCCGAAGCCTGACCCTCACCCGTCCCCTAATCCTAACCCGTACGCTGACACTAACCCGCGCCCTCACACGTACGCTCCCCCTAAAGCGTTGTCGTACCGTCACCTGGACCCTAAACCGTCCCCGTCCCCTAACCCTAACCCTAGCCCGAACCCTAACCCTAACCCTTCCCCGAAGCCTGACCCTCACCCGTCCCCTAATCCTAACCCGTACGCTGACACTAACCCACGCCCTCACACGTACGCTCCCCCTAAAGCGTTGTCGTACCCTCACCTGGACCCTAAACCGTCCCCGTCCCCTAACCCTAACCCTAGCCCGAACCCTAAACCTAACCCTTCCCCGAAGCCTGACCCTCACCCGTCCCCTAATCCTAACCCGTACGCTGACACTAACCCGCGCCCTCACACGTACGCTCCCCCTACAGCGTTGTCGTACCCTCACCTGGACCCTAAACCGTCCCCGTCCCCTAACCCTAACCCTAGCCCGAACCCTAACCCTAACCCTTCCCCGAAGCCTGACCCTCACCCGGCCCCTAATCCTAACCCGTACGCTGACACTAACCCGCGCCCTCACACGTACGCTCCCCCTAAAGCGTTGTCGTACCCTCACCTGGACCCTAAACCGTCCCCGTCCCCTAACCCTAACCCTAGCCCGAACCCTAACCTTAACCCTTCCCCGAAGCCTGACGCTCACCCGTCCCCTAATCCTAACCCGTACGCTGACACTAACCCGCGCCCTCACACATACGCTCCCCCTAAAGCGTTGTCGTACCCTCACCTGGACCCTAAACCGTCCCCATCCCCTAACCCTAACCCTAGCCCGAACCCTAACCCTAACCCTTCCCCGAAGCCTGACCCTCACCCGTCCCCTAATCCTAACCCGTACGCTGACACTAACCCGCGCCCTCACACGTACGCTCCCCCTAAAGCGTTGTCGTATCCTCACCTGGACCCTAAACCGTCCCCGTCCCCTAACCCTAACCCTAGCCCGAACCCTAACCCTAACACTTCCCCGAAGCCTGACCCTCACACGTCCCCTAATCCTAACCCGTACGCTGACACTAACCCGCGCCCTCACACGTACGCTCCCCCTAAAGCGTTGTCGTACACTCACCTGGACCCTAAACCGTCCCCGTCCCCTTACCTTAACCCTAGCCCGAACCCTAACCCTAACCCTTCCCCGAAGCCTGACCCTCACCCGTCCCCTAATCCTAACCCGTACGCTGACACTAACCCGCGCCCTCACACGTACGCTCCCCCTAAAGCGTTGTCGTACCCTCACCTGGACCCTAAACCGTCCCCATCCCCTAACCCTAACCCTAGCCCGAACCCTAACCCTAACCCCTCCCGAAGCCTGACCCTCACCCGTCCCCTAATCCTAACCCGTACGCTGACACTAACCCGCGCCCTCACACGTACGCTCCCCCTAAAGCGTTGTCGTACCGTCACCTGGACCCTAAACCGTCCCCGTCCCCTAACCCTAACCCTAGCCCGAACCCTAACCCTAACCCTTCCCCGAAGCCTGACCCTCACCCGTCCCCTAATCCTAACCCGTACGCTGACACTAACCCACGCCCTCACACGTACGCTCCCCCTAAAGCGTTGTCGTACCCTCACCTGGACCCTAAACCGTCCCCGTCCCCTAACCCTAACCCTAGCCCGAACCCTAAACCTAACCCTTCCCCGAAGCCTGACCCTCACCCGTCCCCTAATCCTAACCCGTACGCTGACACTAACCCGCGCCCTCACACGTACGCTCCCCCTACAGCGTTGTCGTACCCTCACCTGGACCCTAAACCGTCCCCGTCCCCTAACCCTAACCCTAGCCCGAACCCTAACCCTAACCCTTCCCCGAAGCCTGACCCTCACCCGGCCCCTAATCCTAACCCGTACGCTGACACTAACCCGCGCCCTCACACGTACGCTCCCCCTAAAGCGTTGTCGTACCCTCACCTGGACCCTAAACCGTCCCCGTCCCCTAACCCTAACCCTAGCCCGAACCCTAACCTTAACCCTTCCCCGAAGCCTGACGCTCACCCGTCCCCTAATCCTAACCCGTACGCTGACACTAACCCGCGCCCTCACACATACGCTCCCCCTAAAGCGTTGTCGTACCCTCACCTGGACCCTAAACCGTCCCCATCCCCTAACCCTAACCCTAGCCCGAACCCTAACCCTAACCCTTCCCCGAAGCCTGACCCTCACCCGTCCCCTAATCCTAACCCGTACGCTGACACTAACCCGCGCCCTCACACGTACGCTCCCCCTAAAGCGTTGTCGTATCCTCACCTGGACCCTAAACCGTCCCCGTCCCCTAACCCTAACCCTAGCCCGAACCCTAACCCTAACACTTCCCCGAAGCCTGACCCTCACACGTCCCCTAATCCTAACCCGTACGCTGACACTAACCCGCGCCCTCACACGTACGCTCCCCCTAAAGCGTTGTCGTACACTCACCTGGACCCTAAACCGTCCCCGTCCCCTTACCTTAACCCTAGCCCGAACCCTAACCCTAACCCTTCCCCGAAGCCTGACCCTCACCCGTCCCCTAATCCTAACCCGTACGCTGACACTAACCCGCGCCCTCACACGTACGCTCCCCCTAAAGCGTTGTCGTACCCTCACCTGGACCCTAAACCGTCCCCATCCCCTAACCCTAACCCTAGCCCGAACCCTAACCCTAACCCCTCCCGAAGCCTGACCCTCACCCGTCCCCTAATCCTAACCCGTACGCTGACACTAACCCGCGCCCTCACACGTACGCTCCCCCTAAAGCGTTGTCGTACCCTCACCTGGACCCTAAACCGTCCCTGTCCCCTAACCCTAACCCTAGCCCGAACCCTAACCCTAACCCTTTCCTGAAGCCTGACCCTCACCCGTCCCCTAATCCTAACCCTTACGGTGACACTAACCCACGCCCTCACACGTACGCTCCCCCTAAAGCGTTGTCGTACCCTCACCTGGACCCTAAACCGTCCCCATCCCCTAACCCTAACCCTAGCCCGAACCCTAACCCTAACCCTTCCCCGAAGCCTGACCCTCACCCGTCCCCTAATCCTAACCCGTACGCTGACACTAACCCGCGCCCTCACACGTACGCTCCCCCTAAAGCGTTGTCGTACCCTCACCTGGACCCTAAACCGTCCCCATCCCCTAACCCTAACCCTAGCCCGAACCCTAACCCTAACCCCTCCCGAAGCCTGACCCTCACCAGTCCCCTAATCCTAACCCGTACGCTGACACTAACCCGCGCCCTCACACGTACGCTCCCCCTAAAGCGTTGTCGTACCCTCACCAGGACCCTAAACCGTCCCCGTCCCCTAAACCTAAACCTAGCCCGAACCCTAACCCTAACCCTTCCCCGAAGCCTGACCCTCACCCGTCCCCTAATCCTAACCCGTACGCTGACACTACCCCGCGCCCTCACACGTACGCTCCCCCTAAAGCGTTGTCGTACCCTCACCTGGACCCTAAACCGTCCCCTTCCCCTAACCCTAACCCTAGCCCGAACCCTAACCCTAACCCTTCCCCGAAGCCTGACCCTCACCCGTCCCCTAATCCTAACCCGTACGCTGACACTAACCCGCGCCCTCACACGTACGTTCCCCCTAAAGCGTTGTCGTACCCTCACCTGGACCCTAAACCGTCCCCGTCCCCTAACCCTAACCCTAGCCCGAACCCTAACACTAACCCTTCCCCGAAGCCTGACCCTCACCCGTCCCCTAATCCTAACCCGTACGCTGACACTAACCCGCGCCCTCACACGTACGCTCCCCCTAAAGCGTTGTCGTACCCTCACCTGGACCCTAAACCGTCCCCGTCCCCTAACCCTAACCCTAGCCCGAACCCTAACACTAACCCTTCCCCGAAGCCTGACCCTCACCCGTCCCCTAATCCTAACCCGTACGCTGACACTAACCCGCGCCCTCACACGTACGCTCCCCCTAAAGCGTTGTCGTACCCTCACCTGGACCCTAAACCGTCCCCGTCCCCTAACCCTAACCCTAGCCCGAACCCTAACCCTAACCCTTCCCCGAAGCCTGACCCTCACCCGTCCCCTAATCCTAACCCGTACGCTGACACTACCCCGCGCCCTCACACGTACGCTCCCCCTAAAGCGTTGTCGTACCCTCACCTGGACCCTAAACCGTCCCCTTCCCCTAACCCTAACCCTAGCCCGAACCCTAACCCTAACACTTCCCCGAAGCCTGACCCTCACCCGTCCCCTAATCCTAACCCGTACGCTGACACTAACCCGCGCCCTCACACGTACGCTCCCCCTAAAGCGTTGTCGTACCCTCACCTGGACCCTAAACCGTCCCCGTCCCCTAACCGTAACCCTAGCCCGAACCCTAACCCTAACCCTTCCCCGAAGCCTGACCCTCACCCGTCCCCTAATCCTAACCCGTACGCTGACACTACCTCGCGCCCTCACACGTACGCTCCCCCTAAAGCGTTGTCGTACCCTCACCTGGACCCTAAACCGTCCCCGTCCCCTAACCCTAACCCTAGCCCGAATCCTAACCCTAACCCTTCCCCGAAGCCTGACCCTCACCCGTCCCCTAATCCTAACCCGTACGCTGACACTAACCCGCGCCCTCACACGTACGCTCCCCCTAAAGCGTTGTCGTACCCTCACCTGGACCCTAAACCGTCCCCGTCCCCTAACCCTAACCCTAGCCCGAACCCTAACCCTAACCCTTCCCCGAAGCCTGACCCTCACCCGTCCCCTAATCCTAACCCGTACGCTGACACTACCCCGCGCCCTCACACGTACGCTACCCCTAAAGCGTTGTCGTACCCTCACCTGGACCCTAAACCGTCCCCATCCCCTAACCCTAACCCTAGCCCGATGCCTAACCCTAACCCTTCCCCGAAGCCTGACCCTCACCCGTCCCCTAATCCTAACCCGTACGCTGACACTAACCCGCGCCCTCACACGTACGCTCCCCCTAAAGCGTTGTCGTACCCTCACCTGGACCCTAAACCGTCCCCGTCCCCTAACCCTAACCCTAGCCCGAACCCTAACCCTAACCCTTCCCCGAAGCCTGACCCTCACCCGTCCCCTAATCCTAACCCGTACGCTGACACTAACCCGCGCCCTCACACGTACGCTCCCCCTAAAGCGTTGTCGTACCCTCACCTGGACCCTAAACCGTCCCCGTCCCCTAACCCTAACCCTAGCCCGAACCCTAACCTTAACCCTTCCCCGAAGCCTGACGCTCACCCGTCCCTTAATCCTAACCCGTACGCTGACACTAACCCGCGCCGTCACACATACGCTCCCCCTAAAGCATTGTCATACCCTCACCTGGACCCTAAACCGTCCCCATCCCCTAACCCTAACCCTAGCCCGAACCCTAACCCTAACCCTTCCCCGAAGCCTGACCCTCACCCGTCCCCTAATCCTAACCCGTACGCTGACACTAACCCGCGCCCTCACACGTACGCTCCCCCTAAAGCGTTGTCGTACACTCACCTGGACCCTAAACCGTCCCCGTCCCCTTACCTTAACCCTAGCCCGAACCCTAACCCTAACCCTTCCCCGAAGCCTGACCCTCACCCGTCCCCTAATCCTAACCCGTACGCTGACACTAACCCGCGCCCTCACACGTACGCTCCCCCTAAAGCGTTGTCGTACCCTCACCTGGACCCTAAACCGTCCCCATCCCCTAACCCTAACCCTAGCCCGAACCCTAACCCTAACCCCTCCCGAAGCCTGACCCTCACCCGTCCCCTAATCCTAACCCGTACGCTGACACTAACCCACGCCCTCACACGTACGCTCCCCCTAAAGCGTTGTCGTACCCTCACCTGGACCCTAAACCGTCCCTGTCCCCTAACCCTAACCCTAGCCCGAACCCTAACCCTAACCCTTCCCTGAAGCCTGACCCTCACCCGTCCCCTAATCCTAACCCGTACGCTGACACTAACCCACGCCCTCACACGTACGCTCCCCCTAAAGCGTTGTCGTACCCTCACCTGGACCCTCAACCGTCCCCGTCCCCTAACCCTAACCCTAGCCCGAACCCTAACCCTAACCCTTCCCCGAAGCCTGACCCTCACCCGTCCCCTAATCCTAACCCGTACGCTGACACTAACCCGCGCCCTCACACGTACGCTCCCCCTAAAGCGTTGTCGTACCCTCACCTGGACCCTAAACCGTCCCCATCCCCTAACCCTAACCCTAGCCCGAACCCTAACCCTAACCCCTCCCGAAGCCTGACCCTCACCCGTCCCCTAATCCTAACCCGTACGCTGACACTAACCCGCGCCCTCACACGTACGCTCCCCCTAAAGCGTTGTCGTACCCTCACCAGGACCCTAAACCGTCCCCGTCCCCTAAACCTAAACCTAGCCCGAACCCTAACCCTAACCCTTCCCCGAAGCCTGACCCTCACCCGTCCCCTAATCCTAACCCGTACGCTGACACTACCCCGCGCCCTCACACGTACGCTCCCCCTAAAGCGTTGTCGTACCCTCACCTGGACCCTAAACCGTCCCCTTACCCTAACCCTAACCCTAGCCCGAACCCTAACCCTAACCCTTCCCCGAAGCCTGACCCTCACCCGTCCCCTAATCCTAACCCGTACGCTGACACTAACCCGCGCCCTCACACGTACGTTCCCCCTAAAGCATTGTCGTACCCTCACCTGGACCCTAAACCGTCCCCGTCCCCTAACCCTAACCCTAGCCCGAACCCTAACACTAACCCTTCCCCGAAGCCTGACCCTCACCCGTCCCCTAATCCTAACCCGTACGCTGACACTAACCTGCGCCCTCACACGTACGCTCCCCCTAAAGCGTTGTCGTACCCTCACCTGGACCCTAAACCGTCCCCGTCCCCTAACCCTAACCCTAGCCCGAACCCTAACCCTAACCCTTCCCCGAAGCCTGACCCTCACCCGTCCCCTAATCCTAACCCGTACGCTGACACTAACCCGCGCCGTCACACGTACGCTCCCCCTAAAGCGTTGTCGTACCCTCACCTGGACCCTAAACCGTCCCCGTCCCCTAACCCTAACCCTAGCCCGAACCCTAACCCTAACCCTTCCCCGAAGCCTGACCCTCACCCGTCCCCTAATCCTAACCCGTACGCTGACACTAACCCGCGCCCTCACACGTACGCTCCCCCTAAAGCGTTGTCGTACCCTCACCTGGACCCTAAACCGTCCCCGTCCCCTAACCCTAACCCTAGCCCGAACCCTAACCCTAACCCTTCCCCGAAGCCTGACCCTCACCCGCCCCTAATCCTAACCCGTACGCTGACACTAACCCGCGACCTCACACGTACGCTCCCCCTAAAGCGTTGTCGTACCCTCACCTGGACCCTAAACCGTCCCCGTCCCCTAACCCTAACCCTAGCCCGAACCCTAACCCTAACCCTTCCCCGAAGCCTGACCCTCACCCGTCCCCTAATCCTAACCCGTACGCTGACACTAACCCGCGCCCTCACACGTACGCTCCCCCTAAAGCGTTGTCGTACCCTCACCTGGACCCTAAACCGTCCCCGTCCCCTAACCCTAACCCTAGCCCGAACCCTAACCCTAACCCTTCCCCGAAGCCTGACCCTCACCCGTCCCCTAATCCTAACCCGTACGCTGACACTAACCCGCGCCCTCACACGTACGCTCCCCCTAAAGCGTTGTCGTACCCTCACCTGGACCCTAAACCGTCCCCGTCCCCTAACCCTAACCCTAGCCCGAACCCTAACCCTAACCCTTTCCCGAAGCCTGACCCTCACCCGGCCCCTAAACCTAACCCGTACGCTGACACTAACCCGCGCCCTCACACGTACGCTCCCCCTAAAGCGTTGTCGTACCCTCACCTGGACCCTAAACCGTCCCCGTCCCCTAACCCTAACCCTAGCCCGAACCCTAACCTTAACCCTTCCCCGAAGCCTGACCCTCACCCGTCCCCTAATCCTAACCCGTACGCTGACACTAACCCGCGCCCTCACACATACGCTCCCCCTAAAGCGTTGTCGTACCCTCACCTGGACCCTAAACCGTCCCCATCCCCTAACCCTAACCCTAGCCCGAACCCTAACCCTAACCCCTCCCGAAACCTGACCCTCACCCGTCCCCTAATCCTAACCCGTACGCTGACACTAACCCGCGCCCTCACACGTACGCTCCCCCTAAAGCGTTGTCGTACCCTCACCTGGACACTAAACCGTCCCCGTCCCCTAACCCTAACCCTAGCCCGAACCCTAACCCTAACACTTCCCTGAAGCCTGACCCTCACCCGTCCCCTAAACCTAACCCGTATGCTGACACTACCCCGCGCCCTCACACGTACGCTCCCCCTAAAGCGTTGTCGTACCCTCACCTGGACCCTAAACCGTCCCCATCCCCTAACCCTAACCCTAGCACGAACCCTAACCTTAACCCTTCCCCGAAGCCTGACCCTCACCCGTCCCCTAATCCTAACCCGTACGCTGACACTAACCCGCGCCCTCACACGTACGCTCCCCCTAAAGCGTTGTCGTACCCTCACCTGGACCCTAAACCGTCCCCGTCCCCTAACCGTAACCCTAGCCCGAACCCTAACCCTAAACCTTCCCCGAAGCCTGACCCTCACCCGTCCCCTAATCCTAACCCGTACGCTGACACTAACCCGCGCCCTCACACGTACGCTCCCCCTAAAGCGTTGTCGTATCCTCACCTGGACCCTAAACCGTCCCCGTCCCCTAACCCTAACCCTAGCCCGAACCCTAACCCTAACACTTCCCCGAAGCCTGACCCTCACACGTCCCCTAATCCTAACCCGTACGCTGACATTAACCCGCGCCCTCACACGTACGCTCCCCCTAAAGCGTTGTCGTACACTCACCTGGACCCTAAACCGTCCCCGTCCCCTTACCTTAACCCTAGCCCGAACCCTAACCCTAACCCTTCCCCGAAGCCTGACCCTCACCCGTCCCCTAAACCTAACCCGTACGCTGACACTAACCCGCGCCCTCACACGTACGCTCCCCCTAAAGCGTTGTCGTACCCTCACCTGGACCCTAAACCGTCCCCATCCCCTAACCCTAACCCTAGCCCGAACCCTAACCCTAACCCCTCCCGAAGCCTGACCCTCACCCGTCCCCTAATCCTAACCCGTACGCTGACACTAACCCGCGCCCTCACACGTACGCTCCCCCTAAAGCGTTGTCGTACCCTCACCTGGACCCTAAACCGTCCCTGTCCCCTAACCCTAACCCTAGCCCGAACCCTAACCCTAACCCTTCCCTGAAGCCTGACCCTCACCCGTCCCCTAATCCTAACCCGTACGCTGACACTAACCCGCGCCCTCACACGTACGCTCCCCCTAAAGCGTTGTCGTACCCTCACCAGGACCCTAAACCGTCCCCGTCCCCTAAACCTAAACCTAGCCCGAACCCTAACCCTAACCCTTCCCCGAAGCCTGACCCTCACCCGTCCCCTAATCCTAACCCGTACGCTGACACTACCCCGCGCCCTCACACGTACGCTCCCCCTAAAGCGTTGTCGTACCCTCACCTGGACCCTAAACCGTCCCCTTCCCCTAACCCTAACCCTAGCCCGAACCCTAACCCTAACCCTTCCCCGAAGCCTGACCCTCACCCGTCCCCTAATCCTAACCCGTACGCTGACACTAACCCGCGCCCTCACACGTACGCTCCCCCTAAAGCGTTGTCGTACCCTCACCTGGACCCTAAACCGTCCCCGTCCCATAACCGTAACCCTAGCCCGAACCCTAACCCTAACCCTTCCCCGAAGCCTGACCCTCACCCGTCCCCTAATCCTAACCCGTACGCTGACACTACCTCGCGCCCTCACACGTACGCTCCCCCTAAAGCGTTGTCGTACCCTCACCTGGACCCTAAACCGTCCCCGTCCCCTAACCCTAACCCTAGCCCGAACCCTAACCCTAACCCTTCCCCGAAGCCTGACCCTCACCCGTCCCCTAATCCTAACCCGTACGCTGACACTAACCCGCGCCCTCACACGTACGCTCCCCCTAAAGCGTTGTCGTACCCTCACCTGGACCCTAAACCGTCCCCGTCCCCTAACCCTAACCCTAGCCCGAACCCTAACCCTAACCCTTCCCCGAAGCCTGACCCTCACCCGTCCCCTAATCCTAACCCGTACGCTGACACTAACCCGCGCCCTCACACGTACGCTCCCCCTAAAGCGTTGTCGTACCCTCACCTGGACCCTAAACCGTCCCCGTCCCCTAACCCTAACCCTAGCCCGAACCCTAACCCTAACCCTTCCCCGAAGCCTGACCCTCACCCGGCCCCTAATCCTAACCCGTACGCTGACAGTAACCCACGCCCTCACACGTACGCTCCCCCTAAAGCGTTGTCGTACCCTCAACTGGACCCTAAACCGTCCCCGTCCCCTAACCCTAACCCTAGCCCGAACCCTAACCTTAACCCTTCCCCGAAGCCTGACCCTCACCCGTCCCCTAATCCTAACCCGTACGCTGACACTAACCCGCGCCCTCACACATACGCTCCCCCTAAAGCGTTGTCGTACCCTCACCTGGACCCTAAACCGTCCCCATCCCCTAACCCTAACCCTAGCCCGAACCCTAACCCTAACCCCTCCCGAAACCTGACCCTCACCCGTCCCCTAATCCTAACCCGTACGCTGACACTAACCCGCGCCCTCACACGTACGCTCCCCCTAATGCGTTGTCGTACCCTCACCTGGACACTAAACCGTCCCCGTCCCCTAACCCTAACCCTAGCCCGAACCCTAACCCTAACACTTCCCTGAAGCCTGACCCTCACCCGTCCCCTAAACCTAACCCGTATGCTGACACTACCCCGCGCCCTCACACGTACGCTCCCCCTAAAGCGTTGTCGTACCCTCACCTGGACCCTAAACCGTCCCCATCCCCTAACCCTAACCCTAGCACGAACCCTAACCTTAACCCTTCCCCGAAGCCTGACCCTCACCCGTCCCCTAATCCTAACCCGTACGCTGACACTAACCCGCGCCCTCACACGTACGCTCCCCCTAAAGCGTTGTCGTACCCTCACCTGGACCCTAAACCGTCCCCGTCCCCTAACCGTAACCCTAGCCCGAACCCTAACCCTAAACCTTCCCCGAAGCCTGACCCTCACCCGTCCCCTAATCCTAACCCGTACGCTGACACTAACCCGCGCCCTCACACGTACGCTCCCCCTAAAGCGTTGTCGTATCCTCACCTGGACCCTAAACCGTCCCCGTCCCCTAACCCTAACCCTAGCCCGAACCCTAACACTAACACTTCCCCGAAGCCTGACCCTCACACGTCCCCTAATCCTAACCCGTACGCTGACATTAACCCGCGCCCTCACACGTACGCTCCCCCTAAAGCGTTGTCGTATCCTCACCTGGACCCTAAACCGTCCCCGTCCCCTTACCTTAACCCTAGCCCGAACCCTAACCCTAACCCTTCCCCGAAGCCTGACCCTCACCCGTCCCCTAATCCTAACCCGTACGCTGACACTAACCCGCGCCCTCACACGTACGCTCCCCCTAAAGCGTTGTCGTACCCTCACCTGGACCCTAAACCGTCCCCATCCCCTAACCCTAACCCTAGCCCGAACCCTAACCCTAACCCCTCCCGAAGCCTGACCCTCACCCGTCCCCTAATCCTAACCCGTACGCTGACACTAACCCGCGCCCTCACACGTACGCTCCCCCTAAAGCGTTGTCGTACCCTCACCAGGACCCTAAACCGTCCCCGTCCCCTAAACCTAAACCTAGCCCGAACCCTAAACCTAACCCTTCCCCGAAGCCTGACCCTCACCCGTCCCCTAATCCTAACCCGTACGCTGACACTACCCCGCGCCCTCACACGTACGCTCCCCCTAAAGCGTTGTCGTACCCTCACCTGGACCCTAAACCGTCCCCTTCCCCTAACCCTAACCCTAGCCCGAACCCTAACCCTAACCCTTCCCCGAAGCCTGACCCTCACCCGTCCCCTAATCCTAACCCGTACGCTGACACTAACCCGCGCCCTCACACGTACGCTCCCCCTAAAGCGTTGTCGTACCCTCACCTGGACCCTAAACCGTCCCCGTCCCCTAAACCTAACCCTAGCCCGAACCCTAACCCTAACCCTTCCCCGAAACCTGACCCTCACCCGTCCCCTAATCCTAACCCGTACGCTGACACTAACCCGCGCCCTCACATGTAGGCTCCCCCTAAAGCGTTGTCGTACCCTCACCTGGACCCTAAACCGTCCCCGTCCCCTAACCGTAACCCTAGCCCGAACCCTAACCCTAAACCTTCCCCGAAGCCTGACCCTCACCCGTCCCATAATCCTAACCCGTACGCTGACACTAACCCGCGCCCTCACACGTACGCTCCCCCTAAAGCGTTGTCGTACCCTCACCTGGACCCTAAACCGTCCCCGTCCCCAACCCTAAACCTAGCCCGAACCCTAACCCTAACCCTTCCCCGAAGCCTGACCCTCACCCGTCCCCTAATCCTAACCCGTACGCTGACACTAACCCGCGCCCTCACACGTATGCTCCCCCTAAAGCCTTGTCGTACCCTCACCTGGACCCTAAACCGTACCCGTCCCCTAACCCTAACCCTAGCCCGAACCCTAACCCTAACCCTTCCCCGAAGCCTGACCCTCACCCATCCCCTAATCCTAACCCGTACGCTGACACTAACCCGCGCCCTCACACGTACGCTCCCCCTAAAGCGTTGTCGTACCCTCACCTGGACCCTAAACCGTCCCCGTCCCCTAACCCTAACCCTAGCCCGAACCCTAACCCTAACCCCTCCCGAAGCATGACCCTCACCCATCCGCTAATCCTAACCCGTACGCTGACACTAACCCACGCCCTCACACGTATGCTCCCCCTAAAGTGTTGTCGTACACTCACCTGGAACCTAAACTGTCCCCGTCCCCTAACCCTAACCCTAGCCCGAACCCTAACCCTTCCCCGAAGCCTGACCCTCACCCGTCCCCTAATCCTAACCCGTACGCTGACACTACCCCGCGCCCTCACATGTACTCTCCCCCTAAAGCGTTGTCGTACCCTCACCTGGACCCTAAACCGTCCCCATCCCCTAACCCTAACCCTAGCCCGAACCCTAACCCTAACCCTTCCCCGAAGCCTGACCCTCACCCGTCCCCTAATCCTAACACGTACGCTGACACTAACCCGCGCCCTCACACGTACACTCCCCCTAAAGCGTTGTCGTACACTCACCTGGACCCTAAACCGTCCCCTTCCCCTAACCCTAACCCTAGCCCGAACCCTAACCCTAACCCTTCCCCGAAGCCTGACCCTCACCCGTCCCCTAATCCTAACCCGTACGCTGACACTAACCCGCGCCCTCACACGTACGCTCCCCCTAAAGCGTTGTCATACCCTCACCTGGACCCTAAACCGTCCCCGTCCCCTAACCCTAACCCTAGCCCGAACCCTAACCCTAACCCTTCCCCGAAGCCTGACCCTCACCCGTCCCCTAATCCTAACCCGTACGCTGACACTAACCCGCGCCCTCACACGTACGCTCCCCCTAAAGCGTTGTCGTACCCTCACCTGGACCCTAAACCGTCCCCGTCCCCTAACCCTAACCCTAGCCCGAACCCTAACCCTAACTCTTCCCCGAAGCCTGACCCTCACCAGTCCCCTAATCCTAACCCGTACGCTGACACTAACCCGCGCCCTCACACGTACGCTCCCCCTAAAGCGTTGTCATACTTTCACCTGGACCCTAAACCGTCCCCGTCCCCTAACCCTAACCCTAGCCCAAACCCTAACCCTAACCCTTCCCCGAAGCCTGACCCTCACTCGTCCCCTAATCCTAACCCGTACGCTGACACTAACCCGCGCCCTCACAAGTACGCTCCCTCTAAAGCGTTGTCGTACCCTCACCTGGACCCTAAACCGTCCCCGTCCCCTAACCCTAACCCTAGCCCGAACCCTACCCCTAACCCTTCCCCGAACCCTGACCCTCACACGTCCCCTAATCCTAACCCGTACGCTGACACTAACACGCGCCCTCACACGTACGCTCCCCCTAAAGCGTTGTCGTACCCTCACCTGGACCCTAAACCGTCCCCGTCCCCTAACCCTAACCCTAGCCCGAACCCTAACCCTAACCCTTTCCCGAAGCCTGACCCTCACCCGTCCCCTAATCCTAACCCGTACGCTGACAGTAACCCGCGCCCTCACACGTACGCTCCACCTAAAGCGTTGTCGTACCCTCACCTGGACCCTAAACCGTCCCCGTCCCCTAACCATAACCCTAGCCCGAACCCTAACCCTAACCCTTCCCCGAAGCCTGACCCTCACCCGTCCCCTAATCCTAACCCGTACGCTGACACTAACCCGCGCCCTCACACGTACGCTCCCCCTAAAGCGTTGTCGTACCCTCACCTGGACCGTAAACCGTCCCCGTCCCCTAACCCTAACCCTAGCCCGAACCCTAACCCTAACCCCTCCTGAAGCCTGACCCTCACCCGTCCCCTAATCCTAACCCGTACGCTGACACTAACCCGCGCCCTCACACGTACGCTCCCCCTAAAGCGTTGTCGTACCATCACCTGGACCCTAAACCGTCCCCGTCCCCTACTCCTAACCCGTACGCTGACACTACCCCGCGCCCTCACACGTACGCTCCCCCTAAAGCGTTGTCGTACCCTCACCTGGACCCTAAACCGTCCCCGTCCCCTAACCCTAACCCTAGCCCGAACCCTAACCCTAACCCCTCCCGAAGCCTGACCCTCACGCGTCCCCTAATCCTAACCCGTACGCTGACACTAACCCGCGCCCTCACACGTATGCTCCCCCTAAAGCGTTGTCGTACCCTCACCTGGACCCGAAACCGTCCCCGTCCCCTAACCCTAACCCTAGCCCGAACCCTAACCCTTCCCCGAAGACTGACCCTCACCCGTCCCCTAATCCTAACCCGTACGCTGACACTACCCCGCGCCCTCACACGTACGCTCCCCCTAAAGCGTTGTCGTACCCTCACCTGGACCCTAAACCGTCCCCATCCCCTAACCCTAACCCTAGCCCGAACTCTAACCCTAACCCTTCCCCGAAGCCTGACCCTCACCCGTCCCATAATCCTAACCCGTACGCTGACACTAACCCGCGCCCTCACACGTACGCTCCCCCTAAAGCGTTGTCGTACCCTCACCTGGACCCTAAACCGTCCCCGTCCCCTAACCCTAACCCTAGCCCGAACCCTAACCCTAAACCTTCCCCGAAGCCTGACCCTCACCCGTCCCCTAATCCTAACCCGTACGCTGACACGAACCCGCGCCCTCACACGTACGCTCCCCCTAAAGCGTTGTCGTACCCTCACCTGGACCCTGAACCGTCCCCGTCCCCTAACCCTAACCCTAGCCCGAACCCTAACCCTAACCCTTCCCCGAAGCCTGACCCTCACCCGTCCCCTAATCCTAAACCTTACGCTGACACTAACCCGCGCCCTCACACGTACGCTCCCCCTAAAGCGTTGTCGTACCCTCACCTGGACCCTAAACCGTCCCCGTCCCCTAACCCTAACCCTAGCCCGAACCCTAACCTTAACCCTTCCCCGAAGCCTGACCCTCACCCGTCCCCTAATCCTAACCCGTACGCTGACACTAACCCGCGCCCTCACACGTACGCTCCCCCTTAAGCGTTGTCGTACCCTCACCTGGACCCTAAACCGTCCCCGTCCCCTAACCCTAACCCTAGCCCGAACCCTAACCCTAACCCTTCCCCGAAGCCTGACCCTCACCCGTCCCCTAATCCTAACCCGTACGCTGACACTAACCCGCGCCCTCACACGTACGCTCCCCCTAAAGCGTTGTCGTACCCTCACCTGGACCCTAAACCGTCCCCGTACCCTAACCCTAACCCTAGCCCGAACCCTAACCCTAAACCTTCCACGAAGCCTGACCCTCACCCGTCCCCTAATCCTAACCTGTACGCTGACACTAACTCGTGCCCTCACACGTACGCTCCCCCTAAAGCGTTGTCGTACCCTCACCTGGACCCTAAACCGTCCCCGTCCCCTAACCCTAACCCTAGCCCGAACCCTAACCGTAACCCTTCCCCGAAGCCTGACCGTCACCCGTCCCCTAATCCTAACCCGTACGCTGACACTAACCCGCGCCCTCACACGTACGCTCCCCCTAAAGCGTTGTCGTACCCTCACCTGGACCCTAAACCGTCCCCGTCCCCTAACCGTAACCCTAGCCCGAACCCTAACCCTAAACCTTCCCCGAAGCCTGACCCTCACCCGTCCCCTAATCCTAACCCGTACGCTGACACTAACCCGCGCCCTCACACGTACGCTCCCCCTAAAGCGTTGTCGTACCCTCACCTGGACCCTAAACCGTCCCCGTCCCCTAACCCTAACCCTAGCCCGAACCCTAACCCTAACCCTTCCCCGAAGCCTGACCCTCACCCGTCCCCTAATCCTAACCCGTACGCTGACACTAACCCACGCCCTCACACGTACGCTCCCCCTAAAGCGTTGTCGTACCCTCACCTCGACCCTAAACCGTCCCCGTCCCCTAACCGTAACCCTAGCCCGAACCCTATCCCTAAACTTTCACCGAAGCCTGACCCTCACCCGTCCCCTAATCCTAACCCGTACGCTGACACTAACCCGCGCCCTCACACGTACGCTCCCCCTAAAGCGTTGTCGTACCCTCACCTGGACCCTAAACCGTCCCCGTCCCCTAACCGTAACCCTAGCCCGAACCCTAACCCTAACACTTCCCCGAAGCCTGACCCTCACCCGTCCCCTAATCCTAACCCGTACGCTGACACTAACCCGCGCCCTCACACGTACGCTCCCCCTAAAGCGTTGTCGTACCCTCACTTGGACCCTAAACCGTCCCCGTCCCCTTACCTTAACCCTAGCCCGAACCTTAACCCTAACCCTTCCCCGAAGCCTGACCCTCACCCGTCCCCTAATCCTAACCCGTACGCTGACACTAACCCGCGCCCTCACACGTACGCTCCCCCTAAAGCGTTGTCGTACCCTCACCTGGACCCTAAACCGTCCCCATCCCCTAACCCTAACCCTAGCCCGAACCCTAACCCTAACCCCTCCCGAAGCCTGACCCTCACCCGTCCCCTAATCCTAACCCGTACGCTGACACTAACCCGCGCCCTCACACGTACGCTCCCCCTAAAGCGTTGTCGTACCCTCACCTGGACCCTAAACCGTCCCCGTCCCCTAACCCTAACCCTAGCCCGAACCCTAACCCTAACCCTTCCCCGAAGCCTGACCCTCACCCGTCCCCTAATCCTAACCCTTACGCTGACACTACCCCGCGCCCTCACACGTACGCTCCCCCTAAAGTGTTGTCGTACCCTCACCTGGACCCTAAACCGTCCCCATTCCCTAATCCTAACCCTAGCCCGAACCCTAACCCTAACCCTTCCCCGAAGCCTGACCCTCACCCGTCCCCTAATCCTAACCCGTACGCTGACACTAACCCGCGCCCTCACACGTACGCTCCCCCTAAAGCGTTGTCGTACCCTCACCTGGACCCTAAACCGTCCCCGTCCCCTAACCGTAACCCTAGCCCGAACCCTAACCCTAACCCTTCCCCGAAGCCTGACCCTCACCCGTCCCCTAATCCTAACCCGTACGCTGACACTACCTCGCGCCCTCACACGTACGCTCCCCCTAAAGCGTTGTCGTACCCTCACATGGACCCTAAACCGTCCCCGTCCCCTAACCCTAACCCTAGCCCGAACCCTAACCCTAACCCTTCCCCGAAGCCTGACCCTCACCCGTCCCCTAATCCTAACCCGTACGCTGACACTAACCCGCGCCCTCACACGTACGCTCCCCCTAAAGCGTTGTCGTACCCTCACCTGGACCCTAAACCGTCCCCGTCCCCTAACCCTAACCCTAGCCCGAACACTAACCCTAACCCTTCCCCGAAGCCTGACCCTCACCCGTCCCCTAATCCTAACCCGTACGCTGACACTACCCCGCGCCCTCACACGTACGCTACCCCTAAAGCGTTGTCGTACCCTCACCTGGACCCTAAACCGTCCCCGTCCCCTAATCCTAACCCGTACGCTGACACTACCCCGCGCCCTCACACGTACGCTCCCCCTAAAGCGTTGTCGTACCCTCACCTGGACCCTAAACCGTCCCCGTCCCCTAACCCTAACCCTAGCCCGAACCCTAACCCTAACCCCTCCCGAAGCCTGACCCTCACCCGTCCCCTAATCCTAACCCGTACGCTGACACTAACCCGCGCCCTCACACGTATGCTCCCCCTAAAGCGTTGTCGTACCCTCACCTGGACCCGAAACCGTCCCCGTCCCCTAACCCTAACCCTAGCCCGAACCCTAACCCTTCCCCGAAGACTGACCCTCACCCGTCCCCTAATCCTAACCCGTACGCTGACACTACCCCGCGCCCTCACACGTACGCTCCCCCTAAAGCGTTGTCGTACCCTCACCTGGACCCTAAACCGTCCCCATCCCCTAACCCTAACCCTAGCCCGAACTCTAACCCTAACCCTTCCCCGAAGCCTGACCCTCACCCGTCCCATAATCCTATCCCGTACGCTGACACTAACCCGCGCCCTCACACGTACGCTCCCCCTAAAGCGTTGTCGTACCCTCACCTGGACCCTAAACCGTCCCCGTCCCCTAACCCTAACCCTAGCCCGAACCCTAACCCTAAACCTTCCCCGAAGCCTGACCCTCACCCGTCCCCTAATCCTAACCCGTACGCTGACACGAACCCGCGCCCTCACACGTACGCTCCCCCTAAAGCGTTGTCGTACCCTCACCTGGACCCTAAACCGTCCCCGTCCCCTAACCCTACCCCTAGCCCGAACCCTAACCCTAACCCTTCCCCGAAGCCTGACCCTCACCCGTCCCCTAATCCTAAACCTTACGCTGACACTAACCCGCGCCCTCACACGTACACTCCCCCTAAAGCGTTGTCGTACCCTCACCTGGACCCTAAACCGTCCCCGTCCCCTAACCCTAACCCTAGCCCGAACCCTAACCTTAACCCTTCCCCGAAGCCTGACCCTCACCCGTCCCCTAATCCTAACCCGTACGCTGACACTAACCCGCGCCCTCACACGTACGCTCCCCCTTAAGCGTTGTCGTACCCTCACCTGGACCCTAAACCGTCCCCGTCCCCTAACCCTAACCCTAGCCCGAACCCTAACCCTAACCCTTCCCCGAAGCCTGACCCTCACCCGTCCCCTAATCCTAACCCGTACGCTGACACTAACCCGCGCCCTCACACGTACGCTCCCCCTAAAGCGTTGTCGTACCCTCACCTGGACCCTAAACCGTCCCCGTACCCTAACCCTAACCCTAGCCCGAACCCTAACCCTAAACCTTCCACGAAGCATGACCCTCACCCGTCCCCTAATCCTAACCTGTACGCTGACACTAACACGCGCCCTCACACGTACGCTCCCCCTAAAGCGTTGTCGTATCCTCACCTGGACCCTAAACCGTCCCCGTCCCCTAACCCTAACCCTAGCCCGAACCCTAACCGTAACCCTTCCCCGAAGCCTGACCGTCACCCGTCCCCTAATCCTAACCCGTACGCTGACACTAACCCGCGCCCTCACACGTACGCTCCCCCTAAAGCGTTATCGTACCCTCACCTGGACCCTAAACCGTCCCCGTCCCCTAACCGTAACCCTAGCCCGAACCCTAACCCTAACACTTCCCCGAAGCCTGACCCTCACCCGTCCCCTAATCCTAACCCGTACGCTGACACTAACCCGCGCCCTCACACGTACGCTCCCCCTAAAGCGTTGTCGTACCCTCACATGGACCCTAAACCGTCCCCGTCCCCTTACCTTAACCCTAGCCCGAACCCTAACCCTAATCCTTCCCCGAAGCCTGACCCTCACCCGTCCCCTAATCCTAACCCGTACGCTGACACTAACCCGCGCCCTCACACGTACGCTCCCCCTAAAGCGTTGTCGTACCCTCACCTGGACCCTAAACCGTCCCCGTCCCCTAACCCTAACCCTAGCCCGAACCCTAACCCTAAACCTTCCCCGAAGCCTGACCCTCACCCGTCCCCTAATCCTAACCCGTACGCTGACACTAACCCGTGCCCTCACACGTACGCTCCCCCTAAAGCATTGTCGTACCCTCACCTGGACCCTAAACCGACCCCATCCCCTAACCCTAACCCTAGCCCGAACCCTAACCCTAACCCCTCCCGAAGCCTGACCCTCACCCGTCCCCTAATCCTAACCCGTACGCTGACACTAACCCACGCCCACACACGTACGCTCCCCCTAAAGCGTTGTCGTACCCTCACCTGGACCCTAAACCGTCCCCGTCCCCTAACCCTAACCCTAGCCCGAACCCTAACCCTAACCCTTCCCCGAAGCCTGACCCTCACCCGTCCCCTAATCCTAACCCGTACGCTGACACTACCCCGCGCCCTCACACGTACGCTCCCCCTAAAGTGTTGTCGTACCCTCACCTGGACCCTAAACCGTCCCCATTCCCTAATCCTAACCCTAGCCCGAACCCTAACCCTAACCCTTCCCCGAAGCCTGACCCTCACCCGTCCCCTAATCCTAACCCGTACGCTGACACTAACCCGCGCCCTCACACGTACGCTCCCTCTAAAGCGTTGTCGTACCCTCACCTGGACCCTAAACCGTCCCCGTCCCCTAACCGTAACCCTAGCACGAACCCTAACCCTAACCCTTCCCCGAAGCCTGACCCTCACACGTCCCCTAATCCTAACCCGTACGCTGACACTACCTCGCGCCCTCACACGTACGCTCCCCCTAAAGCGTTGTCGTATCCTCACCTGGACCCTAAACCGTCCCCGTCCCCTAACCCTAACCCTAGCCCGAACCCTAACCCTAACCCTTCCCCGAAGCCTGACCCTCACCCGTCCCCTAATCCTAACCCGTACGCTGACACTAACCCGCGCCCTCACACGTACGCTCCCCCTAAAGCGTTGTCGTACCCTCACCTGGACCCTAAACCGTCCCCGTCCCCTAACCCTAACCCTAGCCCGAATCCTAACACTAACCCTTCCCCGAAGCCTGACCCTCACCCGTCCCCTAATCCTAACCCGTACGCTGACACTACCCCGCGCCCTCACACGTACGCTACCCCTAAAGCGTTGTCGTACCCTCACCTGGACCCTAAACCGTCCCCATCCCCTAACCCTAACCCTAGCCCGAACCCTAACCCTAACCCTTCCCCGAAGCCTGACCCTCACCCGTCCCCTAATCCTAACCCGTACGCTGACACTAACCCGCGCCCTAACACGTACGCTCCCCCTAAAGCGTTGTCGTACCCTCACCTGGACCCTAAACCGTCCCCGTCCCCTAACCCTAACCCTAGCCCGAACCCTAACCCTAACCCTTCCCCGAAGCCTGACCCTCACCCGTCCCCTAATCCTAACCCGTACGCTGACACTAACCCGCGCCCTCACACGTACGCTCCCCCTAAAGCGTTGTCGTACCCTCACCTGGACCCTAAACCGTCCCCGTCCCCTAACCCTAACCCTAGCCCGAACCCTAACCCTAACCCTTCCCCGAAGCCTGTCCCTCACCCGTCCCCTAATCCTAACCCGTACGCTGACACTAACCCGCGCCCTCACACGTACGCTCCCCCTAAAGCGTTGTCGTACCCTCACCTGGACCCTAAACCGTCCCCGTCCCCTAACCCTAACCCTAGCCCGAACCCTAACCCTAACCCTTCCCCGAAGCCTGACCCTCACCCGGCCCCTAATCCTAACCCGTACGCTGACACTAACCCGCGCCCTCACACGTACGCTCCCCCTAAAGCGTTGTCGTACCCTCACGTGGACCCTAAACCGTCCCCGTCCCCTAACCCTAACCCTAGCCCGAACCCTAACCTTAACCCTTCCCCGAAGCCTGACCCTCACCCGTCCCCTAATCCTAACCCGTACGCTGACACTAACCCGCGCCCTCACACGTACGCTCCCCCTAAAGCGTTGTCGTACCCTCACCTGGACCCTAAACCGTCCCCATCCCCTAACCCTAACCCTAGCCCGAACCCTAACCCTAACCCCTCCCGAAATCTGACCCTCACCCGTCCCCTAATCCTAACCCGTACGCTGACACTAACCCGCGCCCTCACACGTACGCTCCCCCTAAAGCGTTGTCGTACCCTCACCTGGACACTAAACCGTCCCCGTCCCCTAACCCTAACCCTAGCCCGAACCCTAACCCTAACACTTCCCTGAAGCCTGACCCTCACCCGTCCCCTAAACCTAACCCGTATGCTGACACTACCCCGCGCCCTCACACGTACGCTCCCCCTAAAGCGTTGTCGTACCCTCACCTGGACCCTAAACCGTCCCCATCCCCTAACCCTAACCCTAGCCCGAACCCTAACCCTAACCCCTCCCGAAGCCTGACCCTCACCCGTCCCCTAATCCTAACCCGTACGCTGACACTAACCCGCGCCCTCACACGTACGCTCCCCCTAAAGCGTTGTCGTACCCTCACCTGGACCCTAAACCGTCCCTGTCCCCTAACCCTAACCCTAGCCCGAACCCTAACCCTAACCCTTCCCTGAAGCCTGACCCTCACCCGTCCCCTAATCCTAACCCGTACGCTGACACTAACCCACGCCCTCACACGTACGCTCCCCCTAAAGCGTTGTCGTACCCTCACCTGGACCCTAAACCGTCCCCGTCCCCTAACCCTAACCCTAGCCCGAACCCTAACCCTAACCCTTCCCCGAAGCCTGACCCTCACCCGTCCCCTAATCCTAACCCGTACGCTGACACTAACCCGTGCCCTCACACGTACGCTCCCCCTAAAGCGTTGTCGTACCCTCACCTGGACCCTAAACCGTCCCCATCCCCTAACCCTAACCCTAGCCCGAACCCTAACCCTAACCCCTCCCGAAGCCTGACCCTCACCAGTCCCCTAATCCTAACCCGTACGCTGACACTAACCCGCGCCCTCACACGTACGCTCCCCCTAAAGCGTTGTCGTACCCTCACCAGGACCCTAAACCGTCCCCGTCCCCTAAACCTAAACCTAGCCCGAACCCTAACCCTAACCCTTCCCCGAAGCCTGACCCTCACCCGTCCCCTAATCCTAACCCGTACGCTGACACTACCCCGCGCCCTCACACGTACGCTCCCCCTAAAGCGTTGTCGTACCCTCACCTGGACCCTAAACCGTCCCCTTCCCCTAACCCTAACCCTAGCCCGAACCCTAACCCTAACCCTTCCCCGAAGCCTGACCCTCACCCGTCCCCTAATCCTAACCCGTACGCTGACACTAACCCGCGCCCTCACACGTACGTTCCCCCTAAAGCGTTGTCGTACCCTCACCTGGACCCTAAACCGTCCCCGTCCCCTAACCCTAACCCTAGCCCGAACCCTAACACTAACCCTTCCCCGAAGCCTGACCCTCACCCGTCCCCTAATCCTAACCCGTACGCTGACACTAACCCGCGCCCTCACACGTACGCTCCCCCTAAAGCGTTGTCGTACCCTCACCTGGACCCTAAACCGTCCCCGTCCCCTAACCCTAACCCTAGCCCGAACCCTAACCCTAACCCTTCCCCGAAGCCTGACCCTCACCCGTCCCCTAATCCTAACCCGTACGCTGACACTACCTCGCGCCCTCACACGTACGCTCCCCCTAAAGCGTTGTCGTACCCTCACCTGGACCCTAAACCGTCCCCGTCCCCTAACCCTAACCCTAGCCCGAACCCTAACCCTAACCCTTCCCCGAAGCCTGACCCTCACCCGTCCCCTAATCCTAACCCGTACGCTGACACTAACCCGCGCCCTCACACGTACGCTCCCCCTAAAGCGTTGACGTACCCTCACCTGGACCCTAAACCGTCCCCGTCCCCTAACCCTAACCCTAGCCCGAACCCTAACCCTAACCCTTCCCCGAAGCCTGACCCTCACCCGTCCCCTAATCCTAACCCGTACGCTGACACTACCCCGCGCCCTCACACGTACGCTACCCCTAAAGCGTTGTCGTACCCTCACCTGGACCCTAAACCGTCCCCATCCCCTAACCCTAACCCTAGCCCGAAGCCTAACCCTAACCCTTCCCCGAAGCCTGACCCTCACCCGTCCCCTAATCCTAACCCGTACGCTGACACTAACCCGCGCCCTCACACGTACGCTCCCCCTAAAGCGTTGTCGTACCCTCACCTGGACCCTAAACCGTCCCCTTCCCCTAACCCTAACCCTAGCCCGAACCCTAACCCTAACCCTTCCCCGAAGCCTGACCCTCACCCGTCCCCTAATCCTAACCCGTACGCTGACACTAACCCGCGCCCTCACACGTACGCTCCCCCTAAAGCGTTGTCGTACCCTCACCTGGACCCTAAACCGTCCCCGTCCCCTAACCCTAACCCTAGCCCGAACCCTAACCTTAACCCTTCCCCGAAGCCTGACGCTCACCCGTCCCCTAATCCTAACCCGTACGCTGACACTAACCCGCGCCCTCACACATACGCTCCCCCTAAAGCGTTGTCATACCCTCACCTGGACCCTAAACCTTCCCCATCCCCTAACCCTAACCCTAGCCCGAACCCTAACCCTAACCCTTCCCCGAAGCCTGACCCTCACCCGTCCCCTAATCCTAACCCGTACGCTGACACTAACCCGCGCCCTCACACGTACGCTCCCCCTAAAGCGTTGTCGTACCCTCACCTGGACCCTAAACCGTCCCCATCCCCTAACCCTAACCCTAGCCCGAACCCTAACCCTAACCCCTCCCGAAGCCTGACCCTCACCCGTCCCCTAATCCTAACCCGTACGCTGACACTAACCCGCGCCCTCACACGTACGCTCCCCCTAAAGCGTTGTCGTACCCTCACCTGGACCCTAAACCGTCCCTGTCCCCTAACCCTAACCCTAGCCCGAACCCTAACCCTAACCCTTCCCTGAAGCCTGACCCTCACCCGTCCCCTAATCCTAACCCGTACGCTGACACTAACCCACGCCCTCACACGTACGCTCCCCCTAAAGCGTTGTCGTACCCTCACCTGGACCCTAAACCGTCCCCGTCCCCTAACCCTAACCCTAGCCCGAACCCTAACCCTAACCCTTCCCCGAAGCCTGACCCTCACCCGTCCCCTAATCCTAACCCGTACGCTGACACTAACCCGCGCCCTCACACGTACGCTCCCCCTAAAGCGTTGTCGTACCCTCACCTGGACCATAAACCGTCCCCATCCCCTAACCCTAACCCTAGCCCGAACCCTAACCCTAACCCCTCCCGAAGCCTGACCCTCACCCGTCCCCTAATCCTAACCCGTACGCTGACACTAACCCGCGCCCTCACACGTACGCTCCCCCTAAAGCGTTGTCGTACCCTCACCAGGACCCTAAACCGTCCCCGTCCCCTAAACCTAAACCTAGCCCGAACCCTAACCCTAACCCTTCCCCGAAGCCTGACCCTCACCCGTCCCCTAATCCTAACCCGTACGCTGACACTACCCCGCGCCCTCACACGTACGCTCCCCCTAAAGCGTTGTCGTACCCTCACCTGGACCCTAAACCGTCCCCTTCCCCTAACCCTAACCCTAGCCCGAACCCTAACCCTAACACTTCCCCGAAGCCAGACCCTCACCCGTCCCCTAATCCTAACCCGTACGCTGACACTAACCCGCGCCCTCACACGTACGTTCCCCCTAAAGCATTGTCGTACCCTCACCTGGACCCTAAACCGTCCCCGTCCCCTAACCCTAACCCTAGCCCGAACCCTAACACTAACCCTTCCCCGAAGCCTGACCCTCACCCGTCCCCTAATCCTAACCCGTACGCTGACACTAACCCGCGCCCTCACACGTACGCTCCCCCTAAAGCGTTGTCGTACCCTCACCTGGACCCTAAACCGTCCCCATCCCCTAACCCTAACCCTAGCCCAAACCCTAACCCTAACCCTTCCCCGAAGCCTGACCCTCACCCGTCCCCTAGTCCTAACCCGTACGCTGACACCAACCCGCGCCGTCACACGTACGCTCCCCCTAAAGCGTTGTCGTACCCTCACCTGGACCCTAAACCGTCCCCGTCCCCTAACCCTAACCCTAGCCCGAACCCTAACCCTAACCCTTCCCCGAAGCCTGACCCTCACCCGTCCCCTAATCCTAACCCGTACGCTGACACTAACCCGCGCCCTCACACGTACGCTCCCCCTAAAGCGTTGTCGTACCCTCACCTGGACCCTAAACCGTCCCCGTCCCCTAACCCTAACCCTAGCCCGAACCCTAACCCTAACCCTTCCCCGAAGCCTGACCCTCACCCGCCCCTAATCCTAACCCGTACGCTGACACTAACCCGCGACCTCACACGTACGCTCCCCCTAAAGCGTTGTCGTACCCTCACCTGGACCCTAAACCGTCCCCATCCCCTAACCCTAACCCTAGCCCGAACCCTAACCCTAACCCCTCCCGAAACCTGACCCTCACCCGTCCCCTAATCCTAACCCGTACGCTGACACTAACCCGCGCCCTCACACGTACGCTCCCCCTAAAGCGTTGTCGTACCCTCACCTGGACACTAAACCGTCCCCGTCCCCTAACCCTAACCCTAGCCCGAACCCTAACCCTAACACTTCCCTGAAGCCTGACCCTCACCCGTCCCCTAAACCTAACCCGTATGCTGACACTACCCCGCGCCCTCACACGTACGCTCCCCCTAAAGCGTTGTCGTACCCTCACCTGGACCCTAAACCGTCCCCATCCCCTAACCCTAACCCTAGCACGAACCCTAACCTTAACCCTTCCCCGAAGCCTGACCCTCACCCGTCCCCTAATCCTAACCCGTACGCTGACACTAACCCGCGCCCTCACACATACGCTCCCCCTAAAGCGTTGTCGTACCCTCACCTGGACCCTAAACCGTCCCCGTCCCCTAACCGTAACCCTAGCCCGAACCCTAACCCTAAACCTTCCCCGAAGCCTAACCCTCACCCATCCCCTAATCCTAACCCGTACGCTGACACTAACCCGCGCCCTCACACGTACGCTCCCCCTAAAGCGTTGTCGTATCCTCACCTGGACCCTAAACCGTCCCTGTCCCCTAACCCTAACCCTAGCCCGAACCCTAACCCTAACACTTCCCCGAAGCCTGACCCTCACACGTCCCCTAATCCTAACCCGTACGCTGACATTAACCCGCGCCCTCACACGTACGCTCCCCCTAAAGCGTTGTCGTACACTCACCTGGACCCTAAACCGTCCCCGTCCCCTTACCTTAACCCTAGCCCGAACCCTAACCCTAACCCTTCCCCGAAGCCTGACCCTCACCCGTCCCCTAATCCTAACCCATACGCTGACACTAACCCGCGCCCTCACACGTACGCTCCCCCTAAAGCGTTGTCGTACCCTCACCTGGACCCTAAACCGTCCCCATCCCCTAACCCTAACCCTAGCCCGAACCCTAACCCTAACCCCTCCCGAAGCCTGACCCTCACCCGTCCCCTAATCCTAACCCGTACGCTGACACTAACCCGCGCCCTCACACGTACGCTCCCCCTAAAGCGTTGTCGTACCCTCACCTGGACCCTAAACCGTCCCTGTCCCCTAACCCTAACCCTAGCCCGAACTCTAACCCTAACCCTTCCCTGAAGCCTGACCCTCACCCGTCCCCTAATCCTAACCCGTACGCTGACACTAACCCACGCCCTCACACGTACGCTCCCCCTAAAGCGTTGTCGTACCCTCACCTGGACCCTAAACCGTCCCCGTCCCCTAACCCTAACCCTAGCCCGAACCCTAACCCTAACCCTTCCCCGAAGCCTGACCCTCACACGTCCCCTAATCCTAACCCGTACGCTAACACTAATCCGCGCCCTCACACTTACGCTCCCCCTAAAGCGTTGTCGTACCCTCACCTGGACCCTAAACCGTCCCCATCCCCTAACCCTAACCCTAGCCCGAACCCTAACCCTAACCCCTCCCGAAGCCTGACCCTCACCCGTCCCCTAATCCTAACCCGTACGCTGACACTAACCCGCGCCCTCACACGTACGCTCCCCCTAAAGCGTTGTCGTACCCTCACCAGGACCCTAAACCGTCCCCGTCCCCTAAACCTAAACCTAGCCCGAACCCTAACCCTAACCCTTCCCCGAAGCCTGACCCTCACCCGTCCCCTAATCCTAACCCGTACGCTGACACTACCCCGCGCCCTCACACGTACGCTCCCCCTAAAGCGTTGTCGTACCCTCACCTGGACCCTAAACCGTCCCCTTCCCCTAACCCTAACCCTAGCCCGAACCCTAACCCTAACCCTTCCCCGAAGCCTGACCCTCACCCGTCCCCTAATCCTAACCCGTACGCTGACACTAACCCGCGCCCTCACACGTACGCTCCCCCTAAAGCGTTGTCGTACCCTCACCTGGACCCTAAACCGTCCCCGTCCCATAACCGTAACCCTAGCCCGAACCCTAACCCTAACCCTTCCCCGAAGCCTGACCCTCACCCGTCCCCTAATCCTAACCCGTACGCTGACACTACCTCGCGCCCTCACACGTACGCTCCCCCTAAAGCGTTGTCGTACCCTCACCTGGACCCTAAACCGTCCCCGTCCCCTAACCCTAACCCTAGCCCGAACCCTAACCCTAACCCTTCCCCGAAGCCTGACCCTCACCCGTCCCCTAATCCTAACCCGTACGCTGACACTAACCCGCGCCCTCACACGTACGCTCCCCCTAAAGCGTTGTCGTACCCTCACCTGGAACCTAAACCGTCCCCGTCCCCTAACCCTAACCCTAGCCCGAACCCTAACCCTAACCCTTCCCCGAAGCCTGACCCTCACCCGTCCCCTAATCCTAACCCGTACGCTGACACTAACCCGCGCCCTCACACGTACGCTCCCCCTAAAGCGTTGTCGTACCCTCACCTGGACCCTAAACCGTCCCCGTCCCCTAACCCTAACCCTAGCCCGAACCCTAACCCTAACACTTCCCTGAAGCCTGACCCTCACCCGTCCCCTAAACCTAACCCGTATGCTGACACTACCCCGCGACCTCACACGTACGCTCCCCCTAAAGCGTTGTCGTACCCTCACCTGGACCCTAAACCGTCCCCATCCCCTAACCCTAACCCTAGCACGAACCCTAACCTTAACCCTTCCCCGAAGCCTGACCCTCACCCGTCCCCTAATCCTAACCCGTACGCTGACACTAACCCGCGCCCTCACACGTACGCTCCCCCTAAAGCGTTGTCGTACCCTCACCTGGACCCTAAACCGTCCCCGTCCCCTAACCGTAACCCTAGCCCGAACCCTAACCCTAAACCTTCCCCGAAGCCTGACCCTCACCCGTCCCCTAATCCTAACCCGTACGCTGACACTAACCCGCGCCCTCACACATACGCTCCCCCTAAAGCGTTATCGTATCCTCACCTGGACCCTAAACCGTCCCCATCCCCTAACCCTAACCCTAGCCCGAACCCTAACCCTAACACTTCCCCGAAGCCTGACCCTCACACGTACCCTAATCCTAACCCGTACGCTGACATTAACCCGCGCCCTCACACGTACGCTCCCCCTAAAGCGTTGTCGTATCCTCACCTGGACCCTAAACCGTCCCCGTCCCCTTACCTTAACCCTAGCCCGAACCCTAACCCTAACCCTTCCCCGAAGCCTGACCCTCACCCGTCCCCTCATCCTAACCCGTACGCTGACACTAACCCGCGCCCTCACACGTACGCTCCCCCTAAAGCGTTGTCGTACCCTCACCTGGACCCTAAACCGTCCCCATCCCCTAACCCTAACCCTAGCCCGAACCCTAACCCTAACCCCTCCCGAAGCCTGACCCTCACCCGTCCCCTAATCCTAACCCGTACGCTGACACTAACCCGCGCCCTCACACATACGCTCCCCCTAAAGCGTTGTCGTACCCTCACCAGGACCCTAAACCGTCCCCGTCCCCTAAACCTAAACCTAGCCCGAACCCTAACCCTAACCCTTCCCCGAAGCCTGACCCTCACCCGTCCCCTAATCCTAACCCGTACGCTGACACTACCCCGCGCCCTCACACGTACGCTCCCCCTAAAGCGTTGTCGTACCCTCACCTGGACCCTAAACCGTCCCCTTCCCCTAACCCTAACCCTAGCCCGAACCCTAACCCTAACCCTTCCCCGAAGCCTGACCCTCACCCGTCCCCTAATCCTAACCCGTACGCTGACACTAACCCGCGCCCTCACACGTACGCTCCCCCTAAAGCGTTGTCGTACCCTCACCTGGACCCTAAACCGTCCCCGTCCCATAACCGTAACCCTAGCCCGAACCCTAACCCTAACCCTTCCCCGAAGCCTGACCCTCACCCGTCCCCTAATCCTAACCTGTACGCTGACACTACCTCGCGCCCTCACACGTACGCTCCCCCTAAAGCGTTGTCGTACCCTCACCTAGACCCTAAACCGTCCCCGTCCCCTAACCCTAACTCTAGCCCGAACCCTAACCCTAACCCTTCCCCGAAGCCTGACCCTCACCCGTCCCCTAATCCTAACCCGTACGCTGACACTAACCCGCGCCCTCACACGTACGCTCCCCCTAAAGCGTTGTCGTACCCTCACCTGGACCCTAAAACGTCCCCGTCCCCTAACCCTAACCCTAGCCCGAACCCTAACCCTAACCCTTCCCTGAAGCCTGACCCTCACCCGTCCCCTAATCCTAACCCGTACGCTGACACTACCCCGCGCCCTCACACGTACGCTACCCCTAAAGCGTTGTCGTACCCTCACCTGGACCCTAAACCGTCCCCATCCCCTAACCCTAACCCTAGCCCGAACCCTAACCCTAACCCTTCCCCGAAGCCTGACCCTCACCCGTCCCCTAATCCTAACCCGTACGCTGACACTAACCCGCGCCCTAAAACGTACGCTCCCCCTAAAGCGTTGTCGTACCCTCACCTGGACCCTAAACCGTCCCCGTCCCCTAACCCTAACCCTAGCCCGAACCCTAACCCTAACCCTTCCCCGAAGCCTGACCCTCACCCGTCCCCTAATCCTAACCCGTACGCTGACACTAACCCGCGCCCTCACACGTACGCTCCCCCTAAAGCGTTGTCGTACCCTCACCTGGACCCTAAACCGTCCCCGTCCCCTAACCCTAACCCTAGCCCGAACCCTAACCCTAACCCTTCCCCGAAGCCTGACCCTCACCCGTCCCCTAATCCTAACCCGTACGCTGACACTAACCCGCGCCCTCACACGTACGCTCCCCCTAAAGCGTTGTCGTACCCTCACCTGGACCCTAAACCGTCCCCGTCCCCTAACCCTAACCCTAGCCCGAACCCTAACCCTAACCCTTCCCCGAAGCCTGACCCTCACCCGTCCCCTAATCCTAACCCGTACGCTGACACTAACCCGCGCCCTCACACGTACGCTCCCCCTAAAGCGTTGTCGTACCCTCACCTGGACCCTAAACCGTCCCCATCCCCTAACCCTAACCCTAGCCCGAACCCTAACCCTAACCCCTCCCGAAGCCTGACCCTCACCCGTCCCCTAATCCTAACCCGTACGCTGACACTACCCCGCGCCCTCACACGTACGCTCCCCCTAAAGCGTTGTCGTACCCTCACCTGGACCCTAAACCGTCCCTGTCCCCTAACCCTAACCCTAGCCCGAACCCTAACCCTAACCCTTCCCTGAAGCCTGACACTCACCCGTCCCCTAATCCTAACCCGTACGCTGACACTAACCCACGCCCTCACACGTACGCTCCCCCTAAAGCGTTGTCGTACCCTCACCTGGACCCTAAACCGTCCCCGTCCCCTAACCCTAACCCTAGCCCGAACCCTAACCCTAACCCTTCCCCGAAGCCTGACCCTCACCCGTCCCCTAATCCTAACCCGTACGCTGACACTAACCCGCGCCCTCACACGTACGCTCCCCCTAAAGCGTTGTCGTACCCTCACCTGGAAGCTAAACCGTCCCCATCCCCTAACCCTAACCCTAGCCCGAACCCTAACCCTAACCCCTCCCGAAGCCTGACCCTCACCCGTCCCCTAATCCTAACCCGTACGCTGACACTAACCCGCGCCCTCACACGTACGCTCCCCCTAAAGCGTTGTCGTACCCTCACCAGGACCCTAAACCGTCCCCGTCCCCTAAACCTAAACCTAGCCCGAACCCTAACCCTAACCCTTCCCCGAAGCCTGACCCTCACCCGTCCCCTAATCCTAACCCGTACGCTGACACTACCCCGCGCCCTCACACGTACGCTCCCCCTAAAGCGTTGTCGTACCCTCACCTGGACCCTAAACCGTCCCCTTCCCCTAACCCTAACCCTAGCCCGAACCCTAACCCTAACCCTTCCCCGAAGCCTGACCCTCACCCGTCCCCTAATCCTAACCCGTACGCTGACACTAACCCACGCCCTCACACGTACGTTCCCCCTAAAGCGTTGTCGTACCCTCACCTGGACCCTAAACCGTCCCCGTCCCCTAACCCTAACCCTAGCCCGAACCCTAACACTAACCCTTCCCCGAAGCCTGACCCTCACCCGTCCCCTAATCCTAACCCGTACGCTGACACTAACCCGCGCACTCACACGTACGCTCCCCCTAAAGCGTTGTCGTACCCTCACCTGGACCCTAAACCGTCCCCGTCCCCTAACCCTAACCCTAGCCCGAACCCTAACCCTAACCCTTCCCCGAAGCCTGACCCTCACCCGTCCCCTAATCCTAACCCGTACGCTGACACTAACCCGCGCCGTCACACGTACGCTCCCCCTAAAGCGTTGTCGTACCCTCACCTGGACCCTAAACCGTCCCCGTCCCCTAACCCTAACCCTAGCCCGAACCCTAACCCTAACCCTTCCCCGAAGCCTGACCCTCACCCGTCCCCTAATCCTAACCCGTACGCTGACACTAACCCGCGCCCTCACACGTACGCTCCCCCTAAAGCGTTGTCGTACCCTCACCTGGACCCTAAACCGTCCCCGTCCCCTAACCCTAACCCTAGCCCGAACCCTAACCCTAACCCTTCCCCGAAGCCTGACCCTCACCCGTCCCCTAATCCTAACCCGTACGCTGACACTAACCCGCGCCCTCACACGTACGCTCCCCATAAAGCGTTGTCGTACCCTCACCTGGACCCTAAACCGTCCCCGTCCCCTAACCCTAACCCTAGCCCGAACCCTAACCCTAACCCTTCCCCGAAGCCTGACCCTCACCCGTCCCCTAATCCTAACCCGTACGCTGACACTAACCCGCGCCCTCACACGTACGCTCCCCCTAAAGCGTTGTCGTACCCTCACCTGGACCCTAAACCGTCCCCGTCCCCTAACCCTAACCCTAGCCCGAACCCTAACCCTAACCCTTCCCCGAAGCCTGACCCTCACCCGTCCCCTAATCTTAACCCGTACGCTGACACTACCCCGCGCCCTCACACGTACGCTCCCCCTAAAGCGTTGTCGTACCCTCACCTGGACCCTAAACCGTCTCCGTCCCCTAACCCTAACCCTAGCCCGAACCCTAACCCTAACCCTTCCCCGAAGCCTGACCCTAACCCGTCCCCTAATCCTAACCCGTACGCTGACACTAACCCGCGCCCTCACACATACGCTCCCCCTAAAGCGTTGTCGTACCCTCACCTGGACCCTAAACCGTCCCCGTCCCCTAACCCTAACCCTAGCCCGAACCCTAACCCTAACCCTTCCCCGAAGCCTGACCCTCACCCGTCCCCTAATCCTAAACCGTACGCTGACACTAACCCACGCCCTCACACGTACGCTCCCCCTAAAGCGTTGTCGTACACTCACCTGGACCCTAAACCGTCCCCGTCCCCTAACCCTAACCCTAGCCCGAACCCTAACCCTAACCCTTCCCCGAAGCCTGACCCTCACCCGTCCCCTCATCCTAACCCGTACACTGACACTAACCCGCGCCCTCACACTTACGCTCCCCCTAAAGCGTTGTCGTACACTCACCTGGACCCTAAACCGTCCCCGTCCCCTAACCCTAACCCTAGCCCGAACCCTAAACCTAACCCTTCCCCGAAGCCTGACCCTCACCCGTCCCCTAATCCTAACCCGTACGCTGACACTAACCCGCGCCCTCACACGTACGCTCCCCCTAAAGCGTTGTCGTACCCTCACCTGGACCCTAAACCGTCCCCGTCCCCTAACCCTAACCCTAGCCCGAACACTAACCCTAACCCTTCCCCGAAGCCTGACCCTCACCCGTCCCCTAATCCTAACCCGTACGCTGACACTAACCCGCGCCCTCACACGTACGCTCCCCCTAAAGTGTTGTCGTACCCTCACCAGGACCCTAAACCGTCCCCATCCCCTAACCCTATCCCTAGCCCGAACCCTAACCCTAACACTTCCCCGAAGCCTGACCCTCACCCGTCCCCAATCCTAACCCGTACGCTGACACTAACCCGCGCCCTCACACGTACGCTCCCCCTAAAGCGTTGTCGTACCCTCACCTGGACCCTAAACCGTCCCCGTCCCCTAACCCTATCCTGAACCCTAGCCCTAACCCTTCCCCGAAGCCTGACCCTCACCCGTCCCCTAATCCTAACCCGTACGCTGACACTAACCCGCGCCCTCACACGTACGCTCCCCATAAAGCGTTGTCGTACCCTCACCTGGACCCTAAACCGTCCCCGTCCCCTAACCCTCACCCTAGCCCGAACCCTAACCCTAACCCTTCCCCGAAACCTGACCCTCACCCGTCCCCTAATCCTAACCCGTACGCTGACACTAACCCGTGCCCTCACACGTACGCTCCCCCTAAAGCGTTGTCATACCCTCACCTGGACCCTACACCGTCCCCGTCCCCTAACCCTAAGCCTAACCCGAACCCTAACCCTAAGCCTTCCCCGAAGCCTGACCCTAACCCGTCCCATAATCCTAACCCGTACACTGACACTAACCCGCGCCCTCACACGTACGCTCCCCCTAAAGCGTTGTCGTACCCTCACCTGGACCCTAAACCATCCCCGTCCCCTAACCCTAACCCTAGCCCGAACCCTAACCCTAACCCTTCCCCGAAGCCTGACCCTCACCCGTCCCCTAATCCTAACCCGTACGCTGACACTAACCCGCGCCCTCACACATACGCTCAACCTAAAGTGTTGTCGTACCCTCACCTGGACCCTAAACCATCCCCGTCACCTAACCCTAACGCTAACACTTCCCCGAAGCCTGACCCTCACCCGTCCCCTAATCCTAACCTGTACGCTGACACTAACCCGCACCCTCACACGTACGCTCCCCCTAAAGCGTTGTCGTACCCTCACCTGGACCCTAAACCGTCTCCGTTCCCTAACCCTAACCCTAGCCCGAACCCTAACCCTAACCCTTCCCCGAAGCCTGACCCTCACCCGTCCCCTAATCCTAACCCGTACGCTGACACTAACCCGCGCCCTCACACGTACGCTCCCCCTAAAGCGTTGTCGTACCCTCACCTGGACCCTAAACCGTCCCCGTCCCCTAACCCTAACCCTAGCCCGAACCCTAACCCTAACCCTTCCCCGAAGCCTGACCCTCACCCGTCCCCTAATCCTAACCCGTACGCTGACACTAACCCGCGCCCTCACACGTACGCTCCCCCTAATGCGTTGTCGTACCCTCACCTGAACCCTAAACCGTCCCCGTCCCCTAACCCTAACCCTAGCCCGAACCCTAACCCTAACCCTTCCCCGAAGCCTGACCCTCACCCGTCCCCTAATCCTAACCCGTACGCTGACACTAACCCGCGCCCTCACACGTACGCTCCCCCTAAAGCGTTGTCGTACCCTCACCTGGACCCTAAACCATCCCCGTCTCCTAACCCTAACCCTAGCCCGAACCCTAACCCTAACCCTTCCCCGAAGCCTGACCCTCACCCGTCCCCTAATCCTAACCCGTACGCTGACACTAACCCGCTCCCTCACACGTACGCTCCCCCTAAAGCGTTGTCGTACCTTCACCTGGACCCTAAACCGTCCCCGTCCCCTAACCCTAACTCTAGCCCGAACCCTAACCCTAACCCTTCCCCGAAGCCTGACCCTCACCCGTCCCCTAATCCTAACCCGTACCCTGACACTAACCCGCGCCCTCACACGTACGCTCCCCCTAAAGCGTTGTCGTACCCTCACCTGGACCCTAAACCGTCCCCGTCCCCTAACCCTAAACCTAGCCCGAACCCTAACCCTAACCCTTCCCCGAAGCCTGACCCTCACCCGTCCCCTAATCCTAACCCGTACGCTGACACTAACCCGCGCCCTCACACGTACGCTCCCCCTAATGCGTTGTCGTACCCCACCTGAACCCTAAACCGTCCCCGTCCCCTAACCCTAACCCTAGCCTGAACCCTAACCCTAACCCTTCCCCGAAGCCTGACCCTCACCCGTCCCCTAATCCTAACCCGTACGCTGAAACTAACCCGCGCTCTCACACGTACGCTCCCCCTAAAGCGTTGTCGTAACCTCACCTGGACCCTAAACCGTCCCCGTCCTCTAACCCTAACCCTAGCCCGAACCCTAACCCTAACCCTTCCCAGAAGCCTGACCCTCACCCGTCCCCTAATCCTAACCCGTACGCTGACACTAACCCGCGCCCTCACACATACGCTCCCCCTAAAGCGTTGTCGTACCCTCACCTGGACCCTAAACCGTCCCCATCCCCTAACCCTAACCCTAGCCCGAACCCTAACCCTAACCCTTCCCCGAAGCCTGACCCTCACCCGTCCCCTAATCCTAACCCGTACGCTGACACTAACCCGCGCCCTCACACGTATGCTCCCCCTAAAGCGTTGTCGTATCCTCACCTGGACCCTAAACCGTCCCCGTCCCCTAACCCTAACCCTAGCCCGAACCCTAACCCTAACACTTCCCCGAAGCCTGACCCTCACACGTCCCCTAATCCTAACCCGTACGCTGACATTAACCCGCGCCCTCACACGTACGCTCCCCCTAAAGCGTTGTCGTACACTCACCTGGACCCTAAACCGTCCCCGTCCCCTTACCTTAACCCTAGCCCGAACCCTAAGCCTAACCCTTCCCCGAAGCCTGACCCTCACCCGTCCCCTAATCCTAACCCGTACGCTGACACTAACCCGCGCCCTCACACGTACGCTCCCCCTAAAGCGTTGTCGTACCCTCACCTGGACCCTAAACCGTCCCCATCCCCTAACCCTAACCCTAGCCCGAACCCTAACCCTAACCCCTCCCGAAGCCTGACCCTCACCCGTCCCCTAATCCTAACCCGTACGCTGACACTAACCCGCGCCCTCACACGTACGCTCCCCCTAAAGCGTTGTCGTACCCTCACCTGGACCCTAAACCGTCCCTGTCCCCTAACCCTAACCCTAGCCCGAACCCTAACCCTAACCCTTCCCTGAAGCCTGACACTCACCCGTCCCCTAATCCTAACCCGTACGCTGACACTAACCCACGCCCTCACACGTACGCTCCCCCTAAAGCGTTGTCGTACCCTCACCTGGACCCTAAACCGTCCCCGTCCCCTAACCCTAACCCTAGCCCGAACCCTAACCCTAACCCTTCCCCGAAGCCTGACCCTCACCCGTCCCCTAATCCTAACCCGTACGCTGACACTAACCCGCGCCCTCACACGTACGCTCCCCCTAAAGCGTTGTCGTACCCTCACCTGGAAGCTAAACCGTCCCCATCCCCTAACCCTAACCCTAGCCCGAACCCTAACCCTAACCCCTCCCGAAGCCTGACCCTCACCCGTCCCCTAATCCTAACCCGTACGCTGACACTAACCCGCGCCCTCACACGTACGCTCCCCCTAAAGCGTTGTCGTACCCTCACCAGGACCCTAAACCGTCCCCGTCCCCTAAACCTAAACCTAGCCCGAACCCTAACCCTAACCCTTCCCCGAAGCCTGACCCTCACCCGTCCCCTAATCCTAACCCGTACGCTGACACTACCCCGCGCCCTCACACGTACGCTCCCCCTAAAGCGTTGTCGTACCCTCACCTGGACCCTAAACCGTCCCCTTCCCCTAACCCTAACCCTAGCCCGAACCCTAACCCTAACCCTTCCCCGAAGCCTGACCCTCACCCGTCCCCTAATCCTAACCCGTACGCTGACACTAACCCGCGCCCTCACACGTACGTTCCCCCTAAAGCGTTGTCGTACCCTCACCTGGACCCTAAACCGTCCCCGTCCCCTAACCCTAACCCTAGCCCGAACCCTAACACTAACCCTTCCCCGAAGCCTGACCCTCACCCGTCCCCTAATCCTAACCCGTACGCTGACACTAACCCGCGCACTCACACGTACGCTCCCCCTAAAGCGTTGTCGTACCCTCACCTGGACCCTAAACCGTCCCCGTCCCCTAACCCTAACCCTAGCCCGAACCCTAACCCTAACCCTTCCCCGAAGCCTGACCCTCACCCGTCCCCTAATCCTAACCCGTACGCTGACACTAACCCGCGCCGTCACACGTACGCTCCCCCTAAAGCGTTGTCGTACCCTCACCTGGACCCTAAACCGTCCCCGTCCCCTAACCCTAACCCTAGCCCGAACCCTAACCCTAACCCTTCCCCGAAGCCTGACCCTCACCCGTCCCCTAATCCTAACCCGTACGCTGACACTAACCCGCGCCCTCACACGTACGCTCCCCCTAAAGCGTTGTCGTACCCTCACCTGGACCCTAAACCGTCCCCATCCCCTAACCCTAACCCTAGCCCGAACCCTAACCCTAACCCTTCCCCGAAGCCTGACCCTCACCCGTCCCCTAATCCTAACCCGTACGCTGACACTAACCCGCGCCCTCACACGTACGCTCCCCATAAAGCGTTGTCGTAACCTCACCTGGACCCTAAACCGTCCCCGTCCCCTAACCCTAACCCTAGCCCGAACCCTAACCCTAACCCTTCCCCGAAGCCTGACCCTCACCCGTCCCCTAATCCTAACCCGTACGCTGACACTAACCCGCGCCCTCACACGTACGCTCCCCCTAAAGCGTTGTCGTACCCTCACCTGGACCCTAAACCGTCCCCGTCCCCTAACCCTAACCCTAGCCCGAACCCTAACCCTAACCCTTCCCCGAAGCCTGACCCTCACCCGTCCCCTAATCTTAACCCGTACGCTGACACTACCCCGCGCCCTCACACGTACGCTCCCCCTAAAGCGTTGTCGTACCCTCACCTGGACCCTAAACCGTCTCCGTCCCCTAACCCTAACCCTAGCCCGAACCCTAACCCTAACCCTTCCCCGAAGCCTGACCCTAACCCGTCCCCTAATCCTAAACCGTACGCTGACACTAACCCGCGCCCTCACACATACGCTCCCCCTAAAGCGTTGTCGTACCCTCACCTGGACCCTAAACCGTCCCCGTCCCCTAACCCTAACCCTAGCCCGAACCCTAACCCTAACCCTTCCCCGAAGCCTGACCCTCACCCGTCCCCTAATCCTAAACCGTACGCTGACACTAACCCGCGCCCTCACACGTACGCTCCCCCTAAAGCGTTGTCGTACACTCACCTGGACCCTAAACCGTCCCCGTCCCCTAACCCTAACCCTAGCCCGAACCCTAACCCTAACCCTTCCCCGAAGCCTGACCCTCACCCGTCCCCTCATCCTAACCCGTACACTGACACTAACCCGCGCCCTCACACTTACGCTCCCCCTAAAGCGTTGTCGTACACTCACCTGGACCCTAAACCGTCCCCGTCCCCTAACCCTAACCCTAGCCCGAACCCTAAACCTAACCCTTCCCCGAAGCCTGACCCTCAACCGTCCCCTAATCCTAACCCGTACGCTGACACTAACCCGCGCCCTCACACGTACGCTCCCCCTAAAGCGTTGTCGTACCCTCACCTGGACCCTAAACCGTCCCCGTCCCCTAACCCTAACCCTAGCCCGAACACTAACCCTAACCCTTCCCCGAAGCCTGACCCTCACCCGTCCCCTAATCCTAACCCGTACGCTGACACTAACCCGCGCCCTCACACGTACGCTCCCCCTAAAGTGTTGTCGTACCCTCACCAGGACCCTAAACCGTCCCCATCCCCTAACCCTATCCCTAGCCCGAACCCTAACCCTAACACTTCCCCGAAGCCTGACCCTCACCCGTCCCCAATCCTAACCCGTACGCTGACACTAACCCGCGCCCTCACACGTACGCTCCCCCTAAAGCATTGTCGTACCCTCACCTGGACCCTAAACCGTCCCCGTCCCCTAACCCTATCCTGAACCCTAGCCCTAACCCTTCCCCGAAGCCTGACCCTCACCCGTCCCCTAATCCTAACCCGTACGCTGACACTAACCCGCGCCCTCACACGTACGCTCCCCATAAAGCGTTGTCGTACCCTCACCTGGACCCTAAACCGTCCCCGTCCCCTAACCCTCACCCTAGCCCGAACCCTAACCCTAACCCTTCCCCGAAACCTGACCCTCACCCGTCCCCTAATCCTAACCCGTACGCTGACACTAACCCGTGCCCTCACACGTACGCTCCCCCTAAAGCGTTGTCATACCCTCACCTGGACCCTACACCGTCCCCGTCCCCTAACCCTAAGCCTAACCCGAACCCTAACCCTAAGCCTTCCCCGAAGCCTGACCCTAACCCGTCCCCTAATCCTAACCCGTACGCTGACACTAACCCGCGCCCTCACACGTACGCTCCCCCTAAAGCGTTGTCGTACCCTCACCTGGACCCTAAACCATCCCCGTCCCCTAACCCTAACCCTAGCCCGAACCCTAACCCTAACCCTTCCCCGAAGCCTGACCCTCACCCGTCCCCTAATCCTAACCCGTACGCTGACACTAACCCGCGCCCTCACACATACGCTCAACCTAAAGTGTTGTCGTACCCTCACCTGGACCCTAAACCATCCCCGTCACCTAACCCTAACGCTAACACTTCCCCGAAGCCTGACCCTCACCCGTCCCCTAATCCTAACCTGTACGCTGACACTAACCCGCGCCCTCACACGTACGCTCCCCCTAAAGCGTTGTCGTACCCTCACCTGGACCCTAAACCGTCTCCGTTCCCTAACCCTAACCCTAGCCCGAACCCTAACCCTAACCCTTCCCCGAAGCCTGACCCTCACCCGTCCCCTAATCCTAACCCGTACGCTGACACTAACCCGCGCCCTCACACGTACGCTCCCCCTAAAGCGTTGTCGTACCCTCACCTGGACCCTAAACCGTCCCCGTCCCCTAACCCTAACCCTAGCCCGAACCCTAACCCTAACCCTTCCCCGAAGCCTGACCCTCACCCGTCCCCTAATCCTAACCCGTACGCTGACACTAACCCGCGCCCTCACACGTACGCTCCCCCTAATGCGTTGTCGTACCCTCACCTGAACCCTAAACCGTCCCCGTCCCCTAACCCTAACCCTAGCCCGAACCCTAACCCTAACCCTTCCCCGAAGCCTGACCCTCACCCGTCCCCTAATCCTAACCCGTACGCTGACACTAACCCTTGCCCTCACACGTACGCTCCCCCTAAAGCGTTGTCGTACCCTCACCTGGACCCTAAACCATCCCCGTCTCCTAACCCTAACCCTAGCCCGAACCCTAACCCTAACCCTTCCCCGAAGCCTGACCCTCACCCGTCCCCTAATCCTAACCCGTACGCTGACACTAACCCGCTCCCTCACACGTACGCTCCCCCTAAAGCGTTGTCGTACCTTCACCTGGACCCTAAACCGTCCCCGTCCCCTAACCCTAACTCTAGCCCGAACCCTAACCCTAACCCTTCCCCGAAGCCTGACCCTCACCCGTCCCCTAATCCTAACCCGTACCCTGACACTAACCCGCGCCCTCACACGTACGCTCCCCCTAAAGCGTTGTCGTACCCTCACCTGGACCCTAAACCGTCCCCGTCCCCTAACCCTAAACCTAGCCCGAACCCTAACCCTAACCCTTCCCCGAAGCCTGACCCTCACCCGTCCCCTAATCCTAACCCGTACGCTGACACTAACCCGCGCCCTCACACGTACGCTCCCCCTAATGCGTTGTCGTACCCTCACCTGAACCCTAAACCGTCCCCGTCCCCTAACCCTAACCCTAGCCTGAACCCTAACCCTAACCCTTCCCCGAAGCCTGACCCTCACCCGTCCCCTAATCCTAACCCGTACGCTGACACTAACCCGCGCTCTCACACGTACGCTCCCCCTAAAGCGTTGTCGTAACCTCACCTGGACCCTAAACCGTCCCCGTCCTCTAACCCTAACCCTAGCCCGAACCCTAACCCTAACCCTTCCCAGAAGCCTGACCCTCACCCGTCCCCTAATCCTAACCCGTACGCTGACACTAACCCACGCCCTCACATGTACGCTCCCCCTAAAGCGTTGTCGTACCCTCACCTGGACCCTGAACCGTCCCCGTCACCTAACCCTAACCCTAGCCCGAACCCTAACGCTAACACTTCCCCAAAGCCTGACCCTCACCCGTCCCCTAATCCTAACCCGTACGCTGACACTAACCCACGCCCTCACACGTACGCTCCCCCTAAAGCGTTGTCGTACCCTCACCTGGACCCTAAACCGTCCCCGTCCCCTAACCCTAACCCTAGCCCGAACCCTAACCCTAACCCTTCCCTGAAGCCTGAGCCTCACCCGTCCCCTGATCCTAACCCGTACGCTGACACTAACCCGCGCCCTCACACGTACGCTCCCCCTAAAGCGTTGTCGTACCCTCACCTGGACCCTAAACCGTCCCCGTCCCCTAACCCTAACCCTAGCCCGAACCCTAACCCTAACCCTTCCCCGAAGCCTGACCCTCATCCGTCCCCTAATCCTAACCCGTACGCTGACACTAACCCGCGCCCTCACACGTACGCTCCCCCTAAAGCGTTGTCGTACCCTCACCTGGACCCTAAACCATCCCCGTCCCCTAACCCTAACCCTAGCCCGAACCCTAACCCTAACACTTCCCCGAAGCCTGACCCTCACCCGTCCCCTAATCCTAACCCGTACGCTGACACTAACCCACGCCCTCACATGTACGCTCCCCCTAAAGCGTTGTCGTACCCTCACCTGGACCCTGAACCGTCCCCGTCACCTAACCCTAACCCTAGCCCGAACCCTAACGCTAACACTTCCCCAAAGCCTGACCCTCACCCGTCCCCTAATCCTAACCCGTACGCTGACACTAACCCACGCCCTCACACGTACGCTCCCCCTAAAGCGTTGTCGTACCCTCACCTGGACCCTAAACCGTCCCCGTCCCCTAACCCTAACCCTAGCCCGAACCCTAACCCTAACCCTTCCCTGAAGCCTGAGCCTCTACCGTCCCCTAATCCTAACCCGTACGCTGACACTAACCCGCGCCCTCACACGTACGCTCCCCCTAAAACGTTGTCGTACCCTCACCTGGACCCGAAACCGTCCCCGTCCCCTAACCCTAACCCTAGCCCGAACCCTAACCCTAACCCTTCCCCGAAGCCTGACCCTCATCCGTCCCCTAATCCTAACACGTACGCTGACATTAACCCGCGCCCTCACACGTACGCTCCCCCTAAAGCGTTGTCGTACTCTCACCTGGACCCTAAACCGTCCCCGTCCCCTAACCCTAACCCTAGCCCGAACCCTAACCCTAACCCTTCCCCGAAGCCTGACCCTCACCCGTCGCCTAATCCTAACCCGTACGCTGACAGTAACCCGCGCCCTCACACGTACGCTCCCCCTAATGCATTGTCGTACCCTCACCTGAACCCTACACCGTCCCCGTCCCCTAACCCTAACCCTAGCCCGAACCCTAACCCTAACCCTTTCCCGAAGCCTAACCCTCACCCGTCCCCTAATACTAACCCGTACGCTGACACTAACGAGCGCCCTCACACTTTCGCTCCCCCTAAAGCGTTGTCGTACCCTCACCTGGACCCTAAACCATCCCCGTCCCCTAACCCTAACCCTAGCCCAAACCCTAACCCTAACCCTTCCCCGAAGCCTGACCCTCACCCGTCCCCTAATCCTAACCCGTACGCTGACACTAACCCGCGCCCTCAAATGTATGCTCCCCCTAAAGCGTTGTCGTACCCTCACCTGGACCCTAAACCGTCCCCGTCACCTAACCCTAACCCTAGCCCGAACCCTAATGCTAACACTTCCCCGAAGCCTGACCCTCACCCGTCCCCTAATCCTAACCCGTACGCTGACACTACCCCGCGCCCTCACACGTACGCTCCCCCTAAAGCGTTGTCGTACCCTCACCTGGACCCTAAACCGTCCCCGTCCCCTAACCCTAACCCTAGCCCGAACCCTAACCCTAACACTTCCCCGAAGCCTGACCCTCACTCGTCCTCTCATCCTAACCCGTACGCTGACACTAACCCGCGCCCTCACACGTACGCTCCCCCTAAAGCATTGTCGTACCCTCACCTGGACCCTAACCCGTCCCCGTCCCCTAACCCTAACCCTAGCCCGAACCCTAACCCTTCCCCGAAGCCTGACCCTCACCCGTCCCCTAATCCTAACCCGTACGCTGACACTAACCCGCGCCCTCACACGTACGCTCCCCCTAATGCGTTGTCGAACCCTCACCTGAACCCTAAACCGTCCCCGTCCCCTAACGCTAACCCTAGCCCGAACCCTAACCCTAACTCTTCCCTGAAGCCTGACCCTCACCCGTCCCCTCATCCTAACCCGTAGGCTGACACTAACCCACGCCCTCACACGTACGCTCCCCCTAAAGCGTTGTCGTAACCTCACCTGGACCCTAAACCGTCCCCGTCCCCTAACCCTAACCCTAGCCCGAACCCTAACCCTAACCCTTCCCCGAAGCCTGACCCTCACCCGTCCCCTCATCCTAACCCGTACGCTGACACTAACCGGCGCCCTCACAGGTACGCTCCCCCTAAAGCGTTGTCGTACCCTCACCTGGACCCTAAACCGTCCCCGTCCCCTAATCCTAACCCTAGCCCGAACCCTAACCCTAACCCTTCCCCGAAGCCTGACCCTCATCCGTCCCCTAATCCTAACCCGTACGCTGACATTAACCCGCGCCCTCACACGTACGCTCCCCCTAAAGCGTTGTCATACTCTCACCTGGACCCTAAACCGTCCCCGTCCCCTAACCCTATCCTGAACCCTAGCCCTAACCCTTCCCCGAAGCCTGACCCTCACCCGTCCCCTAATCCTAACCCGTACGCTGACACTAACCCGCGCCCTCACACGTACGCTCCCCATAAAGCGTTGTCGTACCCTCACCTGGACCCTAAACCGTCCCCGTCCCCTAACCCTCACCCTAGCCCGAACCCTAACCCTAACCCTTCCGCGAAGCCTGACCCTCACCCGTCCCCTAATCCTAACCCGTATGCTGACACTAACCCGCGCCCTCACACGTACGCTCCCCCTAATGCGTTGTCGTACCCTTACCTGAACCCTAAACCATCCCCGTCCCCTAACCCTAACCCTAGCCCGAACCCTAACCCTAACCCTTCCCCGAAGCCTGACCCTCACCCGTCCCCTAATCCTAACACGTACGCTGACACTAACCCGCTCCCTCACACGAACGCTCCCCCTAAAGCGTTGTCGTACCTTCACCTGGACCCTAAACCGTCCCCGTCCCCTAACCCTAACCCTAGCCCGAACCCTAACCCTAACCCTTCCCCGAAGCCTGACCCTCATCCGTCCCCTAATCCTAACCCGTACGCTGACATTAACCCGCGCCCTCACACTTACGCTCCCCCTAAAGCGTTGTCGTACCCTCATCTGGACCCTAAACCGTCTCCGTTCCCTAACCCTAACCCTAGCCCGAACCCTAACCCTAACCCTTCCCCGAAGCCTGACCCTCACCCGTCCCCTAATCCTAACCCGTACGCTGACACTAACCCGCGCCCTCACACGTACGCTCCCCCTAAAGCGTTGTCGTACCCTCACCTGGACCCTAAACCGTCCCCGTCCCCTAACCCTAACCCTAGCCCGAACCCTAACCCTAACACTTCCCCGAAGCCTGACCCTCACCCGTCCCCTAATCCTAACCCGTACGCTGACACTAACCCGCGCCCTCACACGTACGCTCCCCCTAATGCGTTGTCGTACCCTCACCTGAACCCTAAACCGTCCCCGTCCCCTAACCCTAAACCTAGCCCGAACCCTAACCCTAACCCTTCCCCGAAGCCTGATCATCACCCGTCCCCTAATCCTAACCCGTACGCTGACACTAACCCACGCCCTCACACGTACGCTCCCCCTAAAGCGTTGTCGTAACCTCACCTGGACCCTAAACCGTCCCCGTCCCCTAACCCTAACCCTAGCCCGAACCCTAACCCTAACCCTTCCCCGAAGCCTGACCCTCACCCGTCCCCTCATCCTAACCCGTACGCTGACACTAACCCGCGCCCTCACAGGTACGCTCCCCCTAAAGCGTTGTCGTACCCTCACCTGGACCCTAAACCGTCCCCGTCCCCTAACCCTAACCCTAGCCCGAACCCTAACCCTAACCCTTCCCCGAAGCCTGACCCTCATCCGTCCCCTAATCCTAACCCGTACGCTGACATTAACCCACGCCCTCACACGTACGCTCCCCCTAAAGCGTTGTCGTACTCTCACCTGGACCCTAAACCGTCCCCGTCCCCTAACCCTATCCTGAACCCTAGCCCTAACCCTTCCCCGAAGCCTGACCCTCACCCGTCCCCTAATCCTAACCCGTACGCTGACACTAACCCGCGCCCTCACACGTACGCTCCCCATAAAGCGTTGTCGTACCCTCACCTGGACCCTAAACCGTCCCCGTCCCCTAACCCTCACCCTAGCCCGAACCCTAACCCTAACCCTTCCGCGAAGCCTGACCCTCACCCGTCCCCTAATCCTAACCCGTATGCTGACACTAACCCGCGCCCTCACACGTACGCTCCCCCTAATGCGTTGTCGTACCCTTACCTGAACCCTAAACCATCCCCGTCCCCTAACCCTAACCCTAGCCCGAACCCTAACCCTAACCCTTCCCCGAAGCCTGACCCTCACCCGTCCCCTAATCCTAACACGTACGCTGACACTAACCCGCTCCCTCACACGAACGCTCCCCCTAAAGCGTTGTCGTACCTTCACCTGGACCCTAAACCGTCCCCGTCCCCTAACCCTAACCCTAGCCCGAACCCTAACCCTAACCCTTCCCCGAAGCCTGACCCTCATCCGTCCCCTAATCCTAACCCGTACGCTGACATTAACCCGCGCCCTCACACTTACGCTCCCCCTAAAGCGTTGTCGTACCCTCATCTGGACCCTAAACCGTCTCCGTTCCCTAACCCTAACCCTAGCCCGAACCCTAACCCTAACCCTTCCCCGAAGCCTGACCCTCACCCGTCCCCTAATCCTAACCCGTACGCTGACACTAACCCGCGCCCTCACACGTACGCTCCCCCTAAAGCGTTGTCGTACCCTCACCTGGACCCTAAACCGTCCCCGTCCCCTAACCCTAACCCTAGCCCGAACCCTAACCCTAACACTTCCCCGAAGCCTGACCCTCACCCGTCCCCTAATCCTAACCCGTACGCTGACACTAACCCGCGCCCTCACACGTACGCTCCCCCTAAAGCGTTGTCGTACCCTCACCTGGACCCTAAACCGTCCCCGTCCCCTAACCCTAACCCTAGCCCGAACCCTAACCCTAACCCTTCCCCGAAGCCTGACCCTCACCCGTCCCCTAATCCTAACCCGTACGCTGACACTAACCCGCGCCCTCACACGTACGCTCCCCCTAAAGCGTTGTCGTACCCTCACCTGGACCCTAAACCATCCCCGTCTCCTAACCCTAACCCTAGCCCGAACCCTAACCCTAACCCTTCCCCGAAGCCTGACCCTCACCCGTCCCCTAATCCTAACCCGTACGCTGACACTAACCCGCTCCCTCACACGTACGCTCCCCCTAAAGCGTTGTCGTACCTTCACCTGGACCCTAAACCGTCCCCGTCCCCTAACCCTAACTCTAGCCCGAACCCTAACCCTAACCCTTCCCCGAAGCCTGACCCTCACCCGTCCCCTAATCCTAACCCGTACCCTGACACTAACCCGCGCCCTCACACGTACGCTCCCCCTAAAGCGTTGTCGTACCCTCACCTGGACCCTAAACCGTCCCCGTCCCCTAACCCTAAACCTAGCCCGAACCCTAACCCTAACCCTTCCCCGAAGCCTGACCCTCACCCGTCCCCTAATCCTAACCCGTACGCTGACACTAACCCGCGCCCTCACACGTACGCTCC